>NW_026705136.1:600000-900000 GCF_029867415.1 Vicia villosa | reverse complement strand
TTTTTTTTCGGGTACCAAATGAGCAGCATTTGCTACTTTTATTTATCGATGAAATTTTCAAACTTTGCAGTTATATATTATTCTTATTTGGACGATGTTTGGGGATCAACCTCCTTTGGGCTGAATAACCGGGTGAGGGTTACCCAACTTAGCGAGACGGTTGCCTTTTACCGCCTTTTCATCATTTGGTGCCAACTTTATTTGTTTCTCAACCAATCATACATGCATTTGAATCTAAATTATGCCAGACTGTATAGAAAACTACTTAAGGAGTACTTCTCATGATTCAAGCACTATGGTACAAATCAACATGTTAGACTCGTATCTCTTTTTAGGAAACCAAGGTTGTTCGAACAAATCCCCCTTTTTGTCACATTATTCTGAATTTCTTACCCTCAAGTAACCATTCCTTCATCTCCATATACTATTACCAATTGGTGTTATGATCAAAAGCTCTTATGAAAACAAAATAATTCAGTTAAAATTTGGGAAGAATTCAATTTATGGTTTTACATCATACCATCCCTGAAAAATAAAATTGCAAAGAGTAAACCCTTCCCCAAACTTGAACTAAGCATTGGCCTCAATGTTTTAGAACAAGCCTGAGAGAGGTAACTCACAGAGGGTAGTGTGACTCCACCGCAGCTTCCTTGCTTCACCAGAAAGACCCTCTTTTATTACCTGAAAAATAAAACAGATAAAAAGAAAATTTAGTTATTAAAAGCGTGGGTTGCCTCCCACTAAGCTCTTCGTTTAACGTCGTATGGCTCGATGGTCCATCACCCTCTATTATGGAGGGTATTTCCTCTTCCAAACATTGTTGCTTGTCACCTCCACAGCCAAGAACTCATGATGATGAAAGGCATGGATCACCTTTCTCTTCAACTCGCCTCCCACTTTCATCTCCTCACCTTGAGTTTCTTCTTTCTCTTTTTTATTGCTTTCTTTAGCCACCTTAGGACTTTTGATAGATGCATGAGTTGGTTCCACTTGAGAGATTATGCTTGAGACATTTTTTGAGAGAGGTTTCTTGACATCTAACATCTTCAATGTTACCTCTTCATCAAATGATTTCATCGTGAGTGTCCCTTTCTCAATATCAAAATTGCAGCGACTGGTCAACAAGAATGGTCTTCCAAGAAGGATCAGAGTCTCTTCATCTTCAGGAATGTCCATGATATTGAAATCGACTGGGGAGACAAACTTATCCACTTCCACCAATACATCTTCAACTATCCCATATGACTTCTTAATAGTGTAATCAGCAAAATTTAATTTTGTCCCACTCTCACTTATCTTTCCCAAGTAAAGATTTTTGAAGATAGACAATGGCATTAGACTCACACTAGAACCATAATCGATTAGTACCTTTTTGAAAATTCTGTCCTTGATAATGCAACATATTGCCACTACTCCAGGATAGTTCTTCTTGATTGGTACTTTTCTTTCGGGAGAGACTTTACCACATTTTTCAGTTTCAATTTCAGGCTCACCTCCCACTGGTCTCTTTTTAGCAATAACCTCTTTCATAAATTTCTTGTACAAAGGCATGTGCTCAAGCGCTTCAAAGAAGGGTAGATTGACCTCTATCTTTTTAAAAAGTTCAGCAAACTTCTCAAAATCCTTTTCTGTTGAATTCTTCTTTGACACTCTAGAAGGAAAAGGTAGTTTAATCACTGGTTTAGCTTCTTTCTTATTTTTCTCTTCAAGTGGCTTAACCGGTGGTACCATAATTTCAGGCTCTTTTCTCTTACTTCCAAATATACCTCTATGACCAAGTTGTCATCTATTTCCTCTTTTTCTTTTTCAGATTCTGACACTTTCTGACTTCTTGTTGTGACATCATTAGTCTTCTCTTTGTCTTTCAGATTTTTCACAGTTGAGCTCGGAAGAGTACCTTATGCCTGTAGAGTGAGATGTTATGTTATCTGTCCCACTTGAACTTCCAGATTTTTAGTTGAAGCGGTGGTGTTTCTATGGTTATTTCTTGTCTCTTCTTGAAACTGAGAACATTGTCCAGCCAATCTCTTAATAGCTACTTCCCACTATGCCTTTTGAGGGCCTTGTTATTGTTGATCTTTCCACGAGATGTTGGGATGATTCTTCCATCCTGGATTATACGTGTTAGAATAAGGATTTGTTTGCCTCGAGAATTTGATTTCTTCAATCTGCTTGGGAGTTGCAACACAATACACAGTTTGGTGAGGGTCATTACAAATTTCACAGATTACAGGTTGAGCTTGTTGAACTTGAGCCACCTGTTATGTATCTATATTCATAGCCTTTAATTTCTTTTCAACTTCTGCCGCTATTGCATCTTCAACCCGAATTATAGAAGTTTCCAGCTTAAGATCAATGATTCCTTCTGGTTTGCTAGCACACCTGTCATACAACTCCAAATGCTCATTTGCAGCTATTTCTTCAATGATCTTGATGATGCCGGAGGTTGTTGTGAAATTTGTTGAGCCTCCAGCTGCTGTATCGATCAACTGCTTTGTTTTTATTCTGATCCCATTGACAAACACTTGCATTTGTTTAGTCTTGTCCATATTATGAGTGGGACACGCCACTAGAGTCCTATTGAATCTTTTGTAAGCATCTCCCAAGGGCCCACCCTCCTTTTTCTTGAAGTTCAACATGTCGTACCTCTTTCTCAAAAATACCTATGATGGAAAATACTCATTTAAGAACGCCTTTTCCATCTCTTCCCATGATGTAAAATGCTACCCGCTGGGAGAGAATAGAACCACTCTTCTACTTCTTCAGCCAAGGTAAAAGGGAACATTCTCATCTTGGCTTCTTCAGTATGACCCTCAATAGTGCTCATGGTCAAAAACCTATGTAGATGATTGTTTGCATCTTCATTAACCTTTATGGTGAAAGGTTTTCTTTCAAGCTGATTGATTGTGCTAGGATGCAATTGAAAGTTAGCAGCATTCACCGGTTGGTTGACAATAGTTAGTCTTCCTCCCGGTGTATCCGTAGCACCATAGTCTCCAAGGAGTCTCTCCGGTGCTGGTGGATTCTCGCCCATGACTTCTTCTTCAATTTCAGAATGAACTGAACAAGCTTCTTCCGATTCCAGTTTAGCCAGACGAGCTTTTCTATGCCTTGCGTGCAAAGTTCTTTCAATTTCTGCGTTAAAAAGAAATTCAGCTGAGGCCTTACCTCGCATAAACAGATTAGACAATTATTAGAATGAGGAACAATGATTTATAAAAATGCACAGAGCAACAAAATTCTAATTGAAATAAATCTAAAAACTCTATTATCTTTGGCAGTCACCGGCAACGGCGCCAAAAACTTGATCGGTAAAATAGCAAGTGTACTATTTTGCCTCTGTAGTAATAAAGGGAAAAATCCCCGAATGTCAAATCTCAAGGACTGCTTGATGATACTGACTTTTCAGACAATTTCAATTATACAAAAGTTATAAGAGGTTTTGATTTGTTTTTAATAAAATTGCAATTAAAGTAAATGACTAAAATTTTCGAACAATGAACAGAGATGAGTATGTTGTTGGGGGTCGGTGAATGATTCTTCTTGTAACAACTTGCCTTCTCAATGCAACAACATAGTTTTCACAATTGATTGCCAGTTCTCAAGAGTATCTAATCGTAAGGCCTTAGTGAATAGATCTTTGACATCACAACCTAATTACTATGTCCATATGCAATTAGAGTTATGATCAAGCATTCCCATAACAAGAATTTATGGTTACGATAAAGTATCCCTAGTCCTAGGTGATAATTATTACCATATGTTCTTAGTTAAGTCAATAAACAATAGCTATCCAATTTAGATTATTCATACAAATTCAATATTCGTTTTCCTGACGGTTAAAGCATTAAGAACTGACATAGAACGAATCAGCGATTATGATAACCAAATTGTTATTGCATCAAGGAAATAAAGTCATTACATTCAAGATCAGGGTCACCCCCTAGCAATGTGGAGTTTAGCTACTCATAAAAGTAACAGAAAACATAGTGTTAATGGTAGACATTGCAGATGAATGAAGGAAATCCAATCTTCAATGGAAAAAGCTCAAAGAAGTCTTCAATCCCTGCATCAAATATGAACTCCCCAGCCTTCTACAGTGTATTTTTTCTCCCAAATTCGTCGAACCTTTGTCCCAACGCGTTTTCCTCCATTTATTTTAGCTATTATGAGCTTTTCAGACGAACAGGCCCAAAACAGCAGGCACACACGCGTTTGGAAACGTGTTTAAGGAAGTGACACACGTCCAAGGACGCGTCTAGGAAGAGGCACGTTTTTCCTTTGTTATTCTTCTTCTTGAAACGCGTTTGGAGACACGCTCTAGAAGGTTAAACGTGTTTGGAAACGCGTTTTGGCAGAAGGCATTCTGCTGGCAGGCCGAGGACGCGTTTGGGAACGCGTGTGAGCAGAGGGACATTGTTTTTGACTCCCTTCTTGACTTGGGACGCGACTGGGGATGAGTTTCAGCAGCAGGAGGTGCTTTTTCAACTGTCACACGCGTCTGGGGACGCGTTTGGCCAGTTTTATGAACTTTTCTCCAATTTTGGCTTTTTCGCACAGATTTCCCCCATTTCATTCATCCGAGCCTACAAACACTCAAACACAAAACCAAAGCATAAAATGACGAATAATGGAATAAAAAATTAATTAAAATACTTCAAAGACAAATAAAATTAACTGAAAGTAAGTGTTTGAAAACCAATGATCAGTTATAAACCTATTAATACCTCTAAGTACCACCTACTTTTGTAGGGATACCATGCACACATTTACTTTTAGATTAGTACACTACTAGAATAATAAAGGAGTTTTGACTGAGCATACCAATTTGACGAGCATGATTTAATTTACTACACACGATGCTATTAATAAACGGAAACAATAGTAACAAAATAAAATTATGATTCATCATAAACAATTGGATACTATTTCCTTTGCCTGTCTGAAAAGCACTATTAGACATTCCTTCGATATCAGATGAACTTAAACGATAATGGAATTGGATCCTCTGCTGCCCAGCAACAGTGTAGCTCCAACTTTGTGTGTGTTGAGAGAGAGAGAGAGAGAGAGAGAGAGAGAGAGAGAGAGAGAGAGAGAGAGAGAGAGAGAGAGAGAGAGAGAGAGAGAGAGAGAGAGAGAGAGAGAGAGAGAGAGAGAGAAATTAAAAAAAATGAAGTAGTAAAGATGAGAGAGAAAAATGATGAGAGAGATAGAGACAAAAAGAGAGCATGAGAGAGAGCAGTAGAGAGAGGGTAGCAGGTGTTCCAAATCCAACGATAATGGTTCCGATTATATTTGACCATATTATTAATAATAAGCATATTATTAGCTACTTCATTGCTTTAATATATGTCTTGATAATCTAGGATAACTAATTCAACATTTTGTCAATGATATGGCTCTTTCAAAACTTAATGCTTTGAACTTCTTAGATGCTTGTTGAACAATTAGTGAACACGCCCAACTTCTTGAAACTATCTTCATATTCATTTACGAAGAACTTGAAAGAGTAAGTCAATAAGGATATGCTTATTCTTCCTTTCATAATTCTTTCACAAAATTCAAATATATAAACGGTGTGACAAAATTGTTTACTTTTACGAATAATCATCATAAGGAAATAAAACTTTAAGCTATAATATTAAGTTTTTGGGTACCTGCACATAACTCAAAACTTTTTTAGTTCAATCGTTGATGGATCTAATTGCAATGAAGTTCAAACTTACAATTAAAGATTAACTAACACACTAGTAGTGGATTACATCAATTAACTCTAGGTCATTCAAATAATGATGTAAATCAAATACTCAGATGATTATGAAACATATTGAATTCTATTATAGGAGAAAAAATCTTTTAAAATCTTTTAAATTCCATATCCTCAAATTTTGAAGTCGCTTGGACTCGATCAAAAGACTAGTTTTGAGGCCACTTGTTGGGTGAGAGTATGAGGATGAGATGAGCTATACGGGAGAGGGCTTGAATAGATGTGTCCCCTTTTAAACCAATTTCAAAAAAATTTCCTTTGTGAAATCATAGTTAACAGAGTGAAAGAAAAATGAGATAAGCGGAAGCAAAAATACATCAGATGGATTCAAAGGAAGTGATCACTAAGGATTTAATGATTGAACAATAAAATAATGGGAATATGTTTAGTTGTTTGTATCCGTTGAAAATAAAGAATCACAAAAGACGGTCAAAACCTAATTTTTAGTAATTGATTGGATATCGGTGTATAAATGCCTCATTTGACAACCTATGTTAGCCACCCTAAGATCCATTTCTTAAACAGTTTACCTAAAACTTGAATATCATATCGATAAAGGTGGTGTTGCTATGGTTGGGGATGACATAGAGGCTTGTAGTTCATGCATTTTAGCATCACTATAAAGCTTCATAAAGGAACAAAGAATTACCTTGGCAGAAAGCCAACGATAGTTAAAGGGAAGAGAGATTGAAGAACCACATTAAAGGGAGAAGAACAAAGGTAAAGAGCCTATGCAAACTATAGTCAAGTTAGATGATATCTGGAAGAGAATCAATGTAGGGATAAAAGGGTTATGGAGAAAAGGCCTATAAGAAAAATTCAATGTAGGTCGTATATCCATTTCCAAGCTTCATATCTTGCATCTCACATGCAAGGGTGCATCATGGGAAACATAGTTTCCATCTTTTGAAACAATGGTTTGTGTCAAATCAAATAAACTGTACCATGTTTTGGGCAGAAAGAGTGCTTCAACTTACCTTTTCCCTTGCTCGAGAACATGATAAATTATTAAAGTGCTTCCAAGTAAGAAATGAGTGTTAAAGTCATAACATTAAACATAATTTGAAAATGAGAAGAAAAGAGGCCGAGCAATCAGGACTCCACTAATAACACTTGAATAATCCATTGAGAATGGATAGAAAACACAGACTTTAAACCACCTATTACAAAGCTCTTCAATAGGTGTTGGATATAAACCACATATATTTACACCAACGATTAGTATGCCAAATATTCCAAAATTAAGAATAGTAGATATAGAATATCTTAAATCCTCCCATGTTCCTTTGTTGTCACCAGTCTAATGAGCATCATATTTGTCTGATCCTAGATAAGTTGAATATGACAAAACAAATGGTTGTTTACCTTGAAGTTCATGAAGTGTTTTGTGCATTGGATAGCTTCAGAGAAACCAAAAAAGACTACGAGCATCATATTCGAATACACCATTATAATGAACTAGACTAGTTACTATTGTTTTGAAGCCTATTAGAGCTTATTTTCCTAAAGCATTGATTTTGTATGGAAGGTCATCCCATCTTGTGCTGGTGATGTTTATGAAATCCAAGCAACACATAGAATTTGGTAATTTTTCACCTTGAAGGGGACAAAATATTGCCTTTCAAATAGTACATTTTCCAGTGCACAAATTTGAAACTTTATTCATGTCAATCCATAAGCCATCAATAGGAACAAGTTCATGGAAGCGGAGAATCTTGTCTCCCTTGTAATGTAAATTTCATGGAAGCGTATAAATACAAGATTGGGCGAAATATTAATATAACATTGGCAACACCACTAAAGGTGATTTGAACCTCCATAAAACTAAAAAAGATGAAGTGTTACTGGTTTATACAGATTTATCATCTACAATGTAAGGGAGTTTTGATTTACCGACCCCCCAATAATTAAAATAAGGCTTAATTGCAACTTTGGTCGCCTTATTTTGTCTTTTTGGGGTTTTAGTCCCCCTCATTTCAAAAACCATGATTTTGGTCTCTTTTTAAGTTTTATGTTAGATTTTAGTTCCCCTCTCAATTTGAGACCAAATTTTAATGACATGGCATTTAACATGATGGCGTGTCATGCCACATTTACCAAATTTCATTCCATGTCATATTTTTAAAGTTTAAAATTATGTTAATGATATTAAAAAAATAATTTATTAATATTAATATTAATAATAACATATTTAATTAATAATACTAATTTTCCAAATTCTTATATGGTTTCCCAATTTACTGAATCCTCGCCCACGAATCCACCACCACATTTTATTAATATTACCAATTTCTAGATTATGTCATCTCCTTCCCCAATTCTAAAATCCAACTCTATCATTGCATCTTCTTCCTCAAATTGCCATGCCATAAAACCTGCAACAACATTAGGAACACCAAAATGGAACTTGCATTTCAAATGTTCTTGAAATACCATTATAACACTGTTGTAATAACAAGCCCCTATTGTCCTAAACACACATGCCAATAGAGAGTTAACTGAAAAATTCATCGCACGACGATATTCAAGTGCACCAATAACCTTTGAATCACTCACTTTCACACATCATAGCTTGAACATATCATCCAAACCATGATATATGGGTCGAACTCAGCGATAAGAAATGTATCTTATCAAACGAGTCAAGAGACATAGACTCTCTTGGTCGAACTCAGCAAAGATAAAATGGAAGAAAACATTTTCAATATAAGAAGAGTGACGGAGAAAGAAATGAATGTAAATGTTTTTTGTTTCTAGGTAAGGAATGAACTGTATAATGAATGACGCAATTTTCAGTGCGAGATGAGAAGTGATTGAGTTTTTTTTATGGGCACAGTGCAACCTACTACATATTTGAATTTGTGATCTTCAAAGAAGTGAAATATGGTGGTGGTTGTGGATTAATGGATGAGGAAAAAAAGAATTAAAAAATTGAGGAAGGAGACCAGAGAATTTGGAAAATGGGTAAATAAAATATTTAACATATATATTAAATTGAAAAAAACTGGATAAATTTTAAAATGACTTGGCATTAACACGTCAGCAAACTAGACACCACATCATTAAAAATAAGTTCCATAATAGAGAGGGGATTATAATTCAATACAAAACTTTAAAAAGGGACCAAAATCATGATTTTTAAAACTGGAGACTGTAGCAACCTGCCTTAAAAATTAAAGTTTAGAGTCGCCACCTATTCTACCAAGGCGAATAGGAAACCTTACGTAGTTGAGAGATCAGGGTAAGATACTATATTCAGGTCGAGGGAAGGTGTTAGGCACCCTCAACCCTTTCCTAAAGGCTAACATTTCAAAGATAAAGGTTTATGGCAAGGTTTATAGCTAAGGAAGTGAATAGGGGAAAAATTAAGATTTTAGGGAGGGGGACTCGCCTTGTTGCCAAGTGCCTACGTATCAGAGTCAACGTAGTTCGGGGACAGGATTGTACGCCTTAGAATTGATTATAGAGATTGTGTGAAGTTGTTTTGAAATTGTTTTGCGGCTCTTCGAATTGCCTATCGCAATTTGAATTTGATTTGAAAGGGCATTTTGAGTTGCCCAGGATAAAAATCCTGTAGTATCGTGGTTTAGTGTATTTTAGATGTTTCGGGCGTACAACCCTGATTTGGCACAATTAACCGCAATGATCAATAGGTTTGATCACCATAGTTAAAAGATTCGGGTTTTGCACCATTACCAATTCAAATCGATTGATTCGATTATCACTAATAATGAATTAACGTATTTTATTATTTTATGACTTTGTATTTTTATACTGTTACCTCTCATAACCGATTAATACGATTACAAATAATAACAAATTGATAAGGTATGCTAATCATCATAACCAATAAGATGGTTAAAACCATTTAGCAAAATAATGTTTATTTTAATTTTGATTAATTAAATTAATCGATTATTAACCATCGCGACCAATAAATTTAGTCGAAACGAATAATAAATTGAATCCTAATATTTTGGCCAAATGGCCAATGGGATTAGGTAAACCCTAATACCTTACATCACTGTTCTAGGGTTCTTTAGGATTTATTAAAGAATAAATAAATTAAATCAATTAATTCGAGTGATCGACGTAATCAGGACGATTCTAAATAATTATCAATCATAACCCTAATTCTAAACCTGATTATATTATTCAAATCCTAAATTGAATTAAATAAATTAAACATAACTTATATTTAATTTAAATAATAAAAATAGAAAATAACATATGTGAAAAACCTGGGCCATGATCATGTGTAGCTTGTTCTTGAGTCTCCATGATAGTCCCTCAGCCTTGTGTACGTTAGATCAGGATTGATAGGAGATCTCATGGTAGAGAACTGAGGGTGTATCGTAACCTAATAAACTTGCACGCATGGGATCTGATTACAGAAATTAATTGGAAAAAAGTTGGAGGGCCAGGGATTGAACCCTGGACCCCTGGGTTGCCCACGCACATCACACCACTCAACCAATTATATTTAGTTGTTAGCAAAATGCTTTGACTGTAATAAGTTTAAACTAATGATGCAAAGTGAAAGGAGTCAACACAAACCAACCTGGGCCCCAGATGATGCTGTGTCAGCCAATTGTATAGAGAGAGGAAGTCTGAATATTGTTGACTATCCAATCACATTGCCCCACATGCCTGGAGAGAGGATTGACGTTCTGACTGGCCAATCATGTTACTCCCTCATGCCAGCGTGTCTCTTCTTCCTTGGGATAGCCCTAGCCGCCGCCGGAACAGTAGAGGAGTTATCTTCTCCGGCCACGCGAACCATGCGCCTTGCAGAAAGTGAACTTTACGCGACGGGAAAACAACCCAGATCGGGTAAATCACGTGCTGCGAGTTCAGTGGTGATGTTATTTTTTCCATACGGCGCCTGCAAATACGAGAACGCGAGTGTTGCAATTCGGAGCTTCATCAATGGCGTTTTGTTATTCTTGCGCCAAAGCTCACGATTTATACGTTAAATATGTTCTAATGTTACACATTAAGAGTAATATATGAATGAAATTAAACCATGACACCTTGTTTCAGAAATCCAAGAAAGGCAGAGAGAAGTAAACCGGAGATGATGAATGGGGAGGTTCCGGCTGCTTGCAGACTTGCATAGGGATTGGAATCGATTCCTGGTGCCTTCATAAACGTGATGCAAGGTTCACAATTGTTTGAGATTGACCATAGGCGAAAATCTTTATTGCCCTAGTTTCCTTGAAAGTTGTAAGCTTTGAAAACCCTCGTTCTTTGTTAATCTCCCCTCCTTTTTTTCGGCCCCTTTCTCCTTGTCAGTTATTTAGAATATATATGGACTATTTTAGGGCTTCTTTGGGCTTGGATGCTAGGTTTCTCAAGAGAGAAAGAAAATTGATTAAAATCATATGATTCTTTCTCTATTTTTTATTCAATATTTTTTTCTCATCAAACCAATCTAATCAAATAATATTGTGATCATGACTTGATTAAAAAATTATCCTTGTGCATTCTTTAGAACATCTCCATTATTTATTTAATTTAAATTGAATTTTACTTGACTAAAATTCAATATAAAAGAAATAACAATAAAAATGGAAGAATGGATTTAGAGGTCTTTATATGTGTCATGGAGGTGTTTGAAATATGTGAGAGACCTTAGGATCCATTTTAGGCCTTGAGGATTCAAAATCCTTTGATGAAATGCAAACCTTAGTTTTGAGACACCCCATTAGGAGAGAGTTGCTTGAGAAGAAACCCTGAGCCTTGAGTTATTGGAGATGAAAAGAGGAGGGCAAATTTTGGCGTATGACAGCTGCCCCTGTTCAATCTTCTTACACCTGAAGAGTCAGATAGGCACGTCTGCCTATCGTGATCTAAAGGTAGATGATGATTGGACACTGAAATGCCCTAAAATTTGCATTTATCGAGGAGAACTTCCGTGGGAGATGGGCTTACAGATGCCACCCAGGGTAAATATCACTCCTTCTTCTCTTTTTTCTCTTTTTTTTTTTGCGAAGCAGATGCTCCCCTTTTTTTTGAGGAGCTACGCATTTTGATCGTAGCGTGGCCTGAAAAGGCAGTTTTGACTTTATGCAATGCTTATGATACATGCGATGCATGATGCAGTGAGCTTCTCAAAATAAATGAGAGCGGTGTATGTATATGCAATATGTATGAATGAAGTATGTTAATTGAATTGATGCATGATTGTTAGTTACGTTAATCGAAGTATGTTAGTAATTCTGAAAAGAAAGATAGCACCTTTGATTGTTTGTTGATGATGTTTTGGAAGATATCACTGCCGAGGGACTAACGTGATAAACCCGATTGGAGAACGGTTTAAAAATCTTGTGTGCCTGAAAAAACTCCTAGAAAGGATGGAATACGCTTTAAAGAAGACTGCCTGAAAAGGCTCCTGAAAAGGACTGCACCAACAGGGTTATTTGCGAGGGTTATCGCAAAATTTACCTGCACCAACAGGGTTATTTGCGAGGGTTATCGCAAAATTTACCTGTGTCAACAGGGTTATTTGCGAGGGTTATCGCAAAATTTACCTGCACCAATAGGGTTATTTGCGAGGGTTATCGCAAAATTTACCTGCACCAACAGGGTTATTTGCCCTGGTTCGGACAAATTTTACCTGTACCAAAGGAATTACCTGCCATGGTTCTGACAAGCGTACCTGCATAAAAGTAATCGTTTGCTATAGTTCTAGCAAACATACCTGCATGAAAGAGATTCACCTGTTTGGAGACTCACGACTCGAGGGTCGGAGACTGGGCTGTTTGTCACAGTCAGACGGGAACTGACTACCAGACGGGAACTGGATTTTGATGTAACAGTCAGACGGGAACTGACTACCAGACGGGAACTGGATTTTGATGTAACAGTCAGACGGGAACTGACTTTGAAAATGATTTGGATGGCCAATAAAAATTGGGTTTTTTGTGATATGTGAATGCAATAGATGATATGCATATGCTAGTGCGTATGTGTGTATGCTGATGCGTGAAATGAACGGCAAGGTTGCTATCATCGGTGAGGTTACCGGAAAACATCAATCAGGTGATTGGAAAATAAATCTCAGTAAGGTTACTGGCATCGGTAAGGTTACCGGGAAGCAGATGGATAATGTAGCTTAGCACCAGAGTTTTGAATTGGATGTTTGGATGTATGGGATAATGCTTATGCTTATGCATATGTTGATTGATGTAATGTGTGGAATGAAGCAATGTCTTCTGTAAGGTTACCTGAAAAGGTCTTTTGAATGGATGTGAATGTTTGTCTTAAAGAAGACTATCTGAAATGATTTTTCGAAATGGTAGCAATTTGTCTTAGAGAAGATCACCTGTAAAGGCTCTTAGAGTAGATAGAAATTTGTCTTAAAGAAGATCACTTGAAAAAGTTCTTAGCAAGTAATGAAGAATGTCTTTAAAGACGACTACCTGAAAAGGTTGAAAGATGTCTTAAAGAAGACTACCTGAAGAGGTTCTTGAGAGTGATGACGAATTGTTTTTTTTGAAAGAGACTACCTGAAAAGGTACTTAGGACAAGAATGTCTCTAAGAAGCCTACCTGAAAAGGTGCTTAGAAGAAGGATGTCTTGAAGAAGACTACCTCAAAAGGTACTTAGAAAAAGAATGTCTTGAAGAAGACTACCTCAAAAGGTACTTAGAAAAGGGAACGTCTTGAAAAAGACTACCTGAAAAGGTACTTGGAAAAAGAAATGTCTTAAAAAGACTACCTGAAAAGGTGCTTAGAAAAAGAATGTCTTGAAGAAGACTACCTCAAAAGGTACTTGGAAAAAGAAATGTCTTAAAAAGACTACCTGAAAAGGTGCTTAGAAAAAGAATGTCTTGAAGAAGACTACCTCAAGAGGTACTTAGAAAGGTAATGTCCTGAAGAAGACTGCCTGAAAAGGAACTTAGAAAAGAAATGTCTTGAAAAAAGACTACCTCAAGAGGTTCTTGGAAATGGTGATAATTTGTCTTGCATAAGACAGCTTGAGGAAACTCCTAGAAAGGATCGTGAGATTCGTCTTAAAGAAGACCAAATAAAAAGTTATGGTGTAATGTATCAACCAATGTATGTAATGCGTGATTTGTATGTATTTGTGTGATGCTCCAATGGTAGATTATTAATAACCAAAGCGTATATAGTTCGCTGGAGTTGCAGGTCTGTTTGCTAGGATGGGGTGTGATGCTAGCGCGATTTCCCAATACCTGTTTTGTTTGAGCTTGGAAGATCGTAGTTAGGAGAAAGATTTGTTCGATGTTGTAAAGTGCGAGAACGCCTTTTTCCTTTTGTTGTGTATCTTGCGGATTTGATATCCATTGCCCCAGTATTTTCATGGAGAAAGATGCTTATGAAGGAAGTGCCCCAGGGAATAGCCTTGTCATATGCTTCGATGTTTAGATTGAAGGGTGTGCCCCTGATCTCCCGGTCATGGAAGGTTATCCATAGTGTTCTATCCTTTGAATTTGAATTCTTCCCATGTCTGACATGCCCCTGTTTGAGATTGCTTTGAGATGTGCCCCAAGTCGATTGTGTAGCAACCTGCCTAAAATTTTAACTTAGAGAGTCGCCACCTATTCTGAAGGGCGAATAGGAAACCCTACGCAGTTTAGAGATCAGGGTAAGATACTATATTCAGGTCGAGGGAAGGTGTTAGGCACCCTCAACCCTTTCCTAAGGTTTGTTCTAAAGATAAAGGTTTATGGCTAAAATTGAGGTTTATAGCTAAGGAAGTGAATAGGGGAAAAATTGAGATTTTAGGGAGGGGGACTCGCCTTGTTGCCAAGTGCCTACGTATCTCCTTAGGGAGAATCAGAGTCAACGTAGTTCGGGGAAGGGTTGTACGCCTTGGAATTAGAATTTGTTGTTTGAAGGCTCTTTGAATGGCCTATCGTAGTTTGAATAAGGATGAAAATCCGTAGTTTGATTTGAAGTGTTTTGAATGTTTGGGCGTACAACCCTGCTTTGATTTAGCACTATTAACCGCAACGATCAATAGATTCAATCGCCATAGCTAATAGATTTGAAGTTGTATCATTACCAATTTTAATCAATTGATTTGATTATTACTGATAACGAGTTATGGTATTTTTTTAATAATTATGAATTGATTTGCATTGTTACCCCTCGCAATCGATTAATTCGATTAAAAAGAATAACAAATTTGAAGTTAAAAAAAAGGATTAATCATCACAACTAATAAGATAGTTGCAACCATTTAATCGAATATAATTTAATTGCATTTTAATTAAATAGAATTTTAATTAAAATTATTATTGCCCATAGCGATTAATCGATTTAATCGGCACGAACAATAAATTGACATTTTAATATAAATATCACATAATAATTTATTTATAAAAAATAATTATTATACAATTAATATATATTAAAAGGTATTTTAATTAAAACAAAATAAATAGTAAAAATTATTTAAGTTAATAGGATTAGGATTCAGTGTGGTTGCAATTGGAGTACATGGTATAGGCATTGCTCAGGGTGCGTTGGATCTGGATAGGTAGATAATCAAGGGTTCAGATTTGAAGATGTATGGTAGGCCATGTTGCTAAGGGCGCATGGAATCAAGAAGAGAAATTCAGAAAAATAATATGCTGGAGGCATGGATCGAACCCACACCCCCAGCCTCAACTAACACAACCCTTGCCAACTCAACTGCGCCCACTACGCGTTTAGTGAACGCATCCATTGTAATATAAAAACACAAAAAGAATAGGATAAAACGCGCGCGCAGATTTGAACTGTCCTATGGTGTAAGGACACATCATCATCGTCCTCCTTTAGAACTAAAAAAACCTGCAACAATTAGCTACCAAATTGCTACGATTTCATTCGTAGCAAGCTCACCTGAGAAAACAGCGAATAGCACATATACAACCATAAACATTTCGCGACCCCTCCAACACTCTCGTTTAGATCATCCGAGTCTAACCATGCCCTTAATTCGTACTAATTTTACTTCTAACAAAAACACCCAAATCAAACCCTAAAAACTCAATTAGGACGTTAATGGCAAAGGGGGTTTTAATCACGCAATCTTCAATCTATCAACCCAGAAACATTCATAATAATCATACAAAGCATAAAACCCAAACAATTTAACATATGAATGCACCAATTATGCTACTCGATCCACAGTTCAGAACGGCCTACCTTGACTAATCGGAGGTTGTCCTGGGGGTGTTGTTGCAGCGTGATGATCCTCACACGTTCAGAAACTCTTGGGGAAGCTTTTGCAATCCTTAGAACGCCTTGAGATGCTCTAATTCTCCCAAACCGGTTTTGAGTTCTTGATGGCTTTTGTGTTCTTGCAGCTGCGTTTTCGTCAAGAAAAAAATCCCCCTCCATCTGGTCCCTTGTCTTTGATACTTATACTGGAATCAATTAGGTTAAAAAAAAGAGCCCAAGGATTATTGAATCAAATTTTGCCATATTTGAGAAATTTGATTTCTTTCTTGAATGGCAAGCTACTATTTTTGATCAATATTGTATCAAATCTTTCCAATCCATGTATGCACGAAATTAACTATATTTTAGACATTAATTGTGATTGGAAATACTTAAAAATCTATTTTCCATCAAAATATTTGATCTTTATGTTAATTAAATCATTAAAATGAAATAAAAAATCATATTAAATCAAATATAATG
Source organism: Vicia villosa (assembly GCF_029867415.1). NCBI lineage: Eukaryota > Viridiplantae > Streptophyta > Magnoliopsida > Fabales > Fabaceae > Vicia > Vicia villosa. The sequence goes on along the minus strand of NW_026705136.1, from coordinate 883,572 downwards.
TTAAATTTCGTGGAAAATAATTTTGGGCATGCTAATGTCTTGTGGACCAAGAGTGTAACAAAAAACCATGGGCCCATTTGCAAATTTTCTCAACTTGAACCTCCTTTTTTCATATTTGGTCCTCAAAAATCACCCAACTTTGATCAAGCATATCTCACCCAATTTTTAAGCTATGAGGGAGTTCTAAGACTTTTTGGAAACCTCAAGAGGTCCTCTATAAGCCACTTTGGAATATATTTTTCATTTGGAGCTTTTATCTTGATCATATCCCCTTTGACAAAAAAACTGCTTTTGAAGGATGCCTGAAAATGACCTGTAATCTTTTGCACCATACCTCTCAAATGAAGCATTTCTAGCCCTGGCTTGTGAGAGACAAAGTTGTAAGGAATCCAATTTCCTTCAAAATAGGCTTTGAGTGGGGCATTTTTGATATTCCATGTGAAAGTTATGCCCAGTCAAAGTTTATTTGACTTTCTCCTATAAAAAACCCTAATTTGAACCTTTGTATTTGTTCATTTCTGAGTTTTTATTGATGGATCATGATCAACCTTTGATCAAATGATGGATATAACCTCACATACTTGATGTTGACCAAAAGTCTTGAAGTTTGACTGTACTTTGACTATAGTTGACTTTTAGGTCAACATAGTCGATTATTAATCATCTGAGCCATTGAATGAGCAATCCTTGGAATATAAGCTTGACTTTTGACATGGAGATGCTTTGATACATGTGAGACACCTTGGGATCCATTTGAGACCTTAGAAATTCCAATTCCTTTGATAAAGTGCAAAATCCTAGTTTTGGATAGGAGAGAGTGACTTGAGAAAACCTTAGAACCTTGAGTTATTGGAGATGAAATGAGGAACCTTTGATTGAATATAGGAGGGCAAATTTTGGGGTATGACAGCTGCCCCTGTTCAATCTTCTTAAACCTGAAGAGTCGGATAGGCACGTCTGCCTATCGTGATCTAAAGGTAGAAGATGATTGGACACTGAGAATGTCCCGAAATTTGCATTTGTTGGGCAGAAGTTAAGTGGGAGATGGGCTTTAAAGATGCCATCTAAGGTGAATACCATTCTTTCTCTCTCTTCCTCTTTTTTTTGAAGGAGCTACGCATTTAAATCGTGGCGTGGCCTAAAAAGGCAACCTTGACTTTATGCAATGTTTATGATGCATGCGATGCATGATGCAGTGAGCTTCTCAAAATAAATGAGAGCGGTGTATGTATATGCAATATGTATGAATGAGGTATGTTAATTGAATGATGCATGATTGTTAGTTATGTTAGTTGCAGTTAGTAACTTTGGAAAAGAAAAATAGAACCTTGTTTGCTATTGATGAAATTTTGAAGAAGATCACTGCCGAGGGACTAACGTGATGAATGCTGTGTAGAAGATAATTAACTTGCAGTAGTGCTAGAGGGTTTGCAGTTCGTAGGTAACCCACTTACTATAGTTCTAGTAAGTCGTCGCGGTTGGTATACCCACTCCCTATCGTAGTTTGAGTAAGTCTGTCGTAGATGGTGTGGCCCACTTACCATAGCTCTGGTAAGTCGTCGTAGTTAGCCATACCTGCTTACTATCGTAGTTGGAGTGAGTTTATCGTAGATGGTAAGGTCCACTTACTTTCCAGTAAGTCGTCGCAGTTGACCGTACCTACTCACTATCGTAGTTAGAGTAAGCTTATCGTAGATGGTAGGGCCCACTTACTGTCAGTCTAGTAAGTCGTCGCAGTTAGCCGTACCTGCTCACTATCGTAGTTGGAGTGAGTTTATCGTAGATGGTAAGGTCCACTTACTTTCCAGTAAGTCGTCGCAGTTGACCGTACCTACTCACTATCGTAGTTGGAGTAAGCTTATCGTAGATGGTATGACCCACTTACTATAGTTCTAGTAAGTCGTCGCAGTTAGCCATACCTGCTTACTATCGTAGTTGGAGTAAGCTTATCGTAGATGGTATGACCCACTTACTATAGTTCTAGTAAGTCGTCGCAGTTAGCCATACCTGCTTACTATCGTAGTTGGAGTAAGCTTATCGTAGATGGTATGACCCACTTACTATAGTTCTAGTAAGTCGTCGCAGTTAGCCATACCTGCTTACTATCGTAGTTGGAGTGAGTTTATCGTAGATGGTAAGGTCCACTTACTATTCAGTAAGTCGTCGCGGTTGACCATACCTACTCACTATCGTAGTTGGAGTAAGCTTATCGTAGATGGTATGACCCACTTACTATAGTTCTAGTAAGTCGTCGCAGTTAGCCATACCTGCTTACTATCGTAGTTTTGATTGATCCCCAAAAGGATCACTTGCTATAGCTCTAGCAAGCTCACCTGCACCAATGGGATCCACTTGCCCTGGTTCGGACAAATTTACCTGCATAGAAGATTGTTTTCCTGTATGAAAAGGATTCACCTGTTTTGGAGACTTACGACTATAGGGTCGGAGAAAATACACCTTTCACAACACGAGGGTTGGAGACTAGGCTTTTGTAGTGTGATTTGTATTTTGATGTAATAGTCAGACGGGAACTGACTACCAGACGGGAACTGGATTTAATGATTTTCCAGGACGAGAACTGGACTTTGAACTGGTTTGGATTGCCAATAAAAATTGGGCTTTTGTGATATGTATATGCTAATGCTAATGCATATGCATGTATGCTAATGCTGATGCAATCCCATGGTTTTATCTCCTCAAACCCATTGAACTTGTTTATTTCATGCTTGCACTTATACCCTGACTATGCTTATGCTGGCTTTGTAATGTTTATGTATGCTTATGCTTATGCGTATGTTTGGTTGACGTAATGAGTGGAACGAAGTAATGTCTTCTGTAAGATTACCTGAAAAGGTCTTTTTGGAATGGAAGTGAATGTTTGTCTTAAAGAAGACTATCTGAAATGATTTATCGAAATGGTAGCAATTTGTCTTAGAGAAAACCACCTGTAAAGGCTCTTAGAGTAGATAGAAATTTGTCTTAAAGAAGACCGCCTGAAAAAGTTCTTAGCAAGGAATGAAGAATGTCTTTAAAGACGACTACCTGAAGAGGTCGAAAGATGTCTTGAAGAAGACTACCTGAAGAGGTTCCTGAGAGGGATGATGGATTGTTTTTTGAAAAAGACTACTTGAAAAGGTACTTAGGACAAGAATGTCTCGAAGAAGACTACCTAAACAGGTGCTTAGAAGAAAAATGTCTTGAAGAAGACTACCTCAAAAGGTACTTGGAAAAAGAAATGTCTAAAAAGACTACCTGAAAAGGTGCTTAGAAAAAGAATGTCTTGAAGAAGACTACCTAAAGGGGTTCTTGGAAATGGTGATAATTTGTCTTGCATAAGACAGCTTGAGGAAACTCCTAGAAAGGATCGTGAGATTCGTCTTAAAGAAGACCACATGAAGAATTACGGTGTAATGTATCAACCAATGTATGTAATGCGTGATTTGTATGTATTTGTGTGATGCTCCAATGGTAGGTTATTAATAACCAACGCGTATATAGTTCGCTGGAGTTGCAGGTCTGTTTGCTAGGATGGGGTGTGATGCTAGCGCGATTTCCCAATACCTGTTTTGTTTGAGCTCGGAAGATCTTAGTTAGGAGAAAGATTTGTTCGATGTTGTAAAGTGCGAGAACGCCTTTTTCCTTTTGTTGTGTGTCTTGCGGATTTGATATCCATTGCCCCAGTATTTTCATGGAGAAAGATGCTTATGAAGGAAGTGCCCCAGGGAATAGCCTTGTCATATGCTTCGATTTTTAGATTGAAGGGTGTGCCCCTGATCTCCAGGTCATGGAAGGTTATCCATAGTGTTCTATCCTTTGAATTTGAATTCTTCCCATGTCTGACATGCCCCTGTTTGAGATTGCTTTGAGATGTGCCCCAAGTCGATTGAACCTTAGGAAGACTGCCCCTAGTTAATAGGATGTTCGATTGTATGCCCCTGTGCTCCTTGAAAATTTTTTGCCCCTGTTTAGGAGAACCCCCTAGATGTGGTTCCCCCGACTCCAGGGTCTTTATTAGAAATGATCACCTTTGATTAACCCATTTCGAGATTTCCTTGATGCTAAGTGTATACTCGTAGATGGTGTTGTACTTTTTGAGAAGTAGCTCCAATGGAATGCGTATGCAAGTTTTGAAATCGAATTCCGTTATGAATTAGGACTGGATGGTTTTGAAAAGAATGCTTGAAGAAGCATAGTGATTAGAAGTAGTTTTAACAAACATAGGAGTCAGTATAACAAATTCCTGCTTAATATGCTTTCGTAGTTAACCTTGCCTCAATTAGGACTTTTAAATGTTGTAACTTGGCCTGGTTCATGTTTTAAGAAACAATGGATATAAGGCTCAAAATTTTATTTATCCCACCCCTTTCTCCTTGATGTTCTCCAGATCCTAAAAATTCGCCTAATCCAATGGATGTGCTTTGTTTGCAAGAGAATCGTTTCAGTTTCGATGTTGAGCAGAAGCCTTAGTAGAGATCCAAACTTTGATGACATATGTTGTAAAGATCCAAGCATTGATGTGAAGCTTTGATGGTTTAGCAGTCACAAGATTATCCTTTGTATTTCGCCTTTGTTTTTATCCCTTATTTTTGCATGAACCAATTCCTTTGAATTTGATCCATCGGGATGCCCTGAATTTTGCCTAAGTCATTTGGTTTGTTTTCATGGAATAAAAAAAATTCCATTTTGACTTAGCGGGCGTTTTTCTTTTGAATGCTCCTTTTGAGATTTGATCCTTGGATATTGAACATTGTGACTACTATGTCGACTTTGATTTGCAAGCTTCGACTTTGATACTTCCTCGATCCTGAATGATGTATTGAGGAAGAAAATTGTTGTGAATGTTATCTCCGTTGCATCCTCAATCTTGGACGAATGCGAGGAAGAAGGCATGCTTGAACCTTTTGTTTTGCTTGATCCTTATGCTTGAACCTTTGCTTGGATTGACTGATTCTCTTGGCAACCAAAATGCATCATTGAATTAGTTGACATCTACCCTGCCCCTGGTTAAAATGAAGGTTTATTTGACAAAGTAGAAACAAACTCCAACTCCTGGCTCGAGGGGTAACTAGGGATTAACATCCTTATATCTCCACTGTTTGGGAAATGAAACAATGCCTGTACATCCTCGGCTCGGTCTTACTTTGAAAGCATATGTTTAGCTGGACTTAGTTATTTGTATTCGTCATTCTCCCTCAAGTTTGTTAATAATTGAAAGTTGAAATTGAAATAGAATAGAAGGGTGCGAGTGAAGAGTCGTAGTGGTGAGCGAATGGAGCGAATGAATTGATTTCAAAACATGCATGAATATTTTATTGAATTACTATTCGAAAGGTACAACGTTTTACATCAAACAGCATTTTGTGATCGTAGGGTTTACAATTTTGACATGATAAACATCTATTGATCCTAGGGACAATCTCCTTTGTTGATCCATTGACCTTGTTTCACTCCTTAGTTCTTTAGACTTGTAGAAGTGGAGGATAACCTCGAATTCTCTTTGGGCACGTCAAACCTGTCAGGAATAAACTATTAGCATGGGTTTTCGTCGTTTCGGAACTTCATGAGTTTCCTTAGACTGAACCTCTTTTGCTTTTTCTCAGGATAGTATCACACCATTTGCAACCTTCAACGTTTGTAAATTAATGAAGAAAATCTATGACCCTTTCTCCCTTGGCGTGGAGTTAACACAGGTCGCCTTCCCTTCATAGTAGTCATGCATCTTTGTTCAGGATTTTGCCCCAGTTGGACTAATCCTTGCCCCCAGGTTATCGTAGAGCGTCCGTGTAAGTTTGTTATGTTCGTAGATGAACCCCTTATGATTAGATACATCTTGAGTGTGTCTATGAGGGAACTCTTTGTTGAACTAATCCTTGCTCGATGACAACCTTTATTGTATTTATAATTCTGTTATGACAAGGCATGGACATGCGGCTAGCATGGTGAAAGACATCCTCTTTTCTTTAGCAAGACTAAGATCTTTTATTCTCCTTGCTCCATAGTCTACGATCCTTTGATTTTTTTTTTTTTTTTTTGAAGTTTCGGGAAACCGGCTAGCATGGTAAGTGTGGATGCGGGCGAAGATGCAAATGTAAATGCATGAATGCATGAAAATGCAAATGTACGCGTACGCGAGAGACTCCTTATATTGTAACTCCGTGTATGCAATGCAGACGAGTGACACGTAATCCTAGGGATAGCCTTAGAGGCGACATTAGACCCTATTGAAATTCTTGCGAGATAGACGTTATGACATGCCAATGGAAATCCCTTAGATTCGGGAGTATGTAGAAGGTAGCGGGTGGTGACCGTTCAAGACAATCACCAAGTCTCATGGCCATCGAAAGGCCGTTAGACGTGTATCAATGAAGTTGTCCCTCGTGGGGAGGTTCTCTATGCGGAACACAACCTATCTAAGGACGATATTTGACGCAGTGAAATCCCTATAGGCTAGGGACGAAATATGCACAGATGGAAATCCAAAACCCTACCAGTTAGAGGGTGCGTGGGAATAAATACGGGGTGACCGTTCAAGACAGTCATTAGATCTCATGGCCATCGAGAGGCCAATTAACATGCGTAAATGGAAATGTCCTTTGTGGGAAGGACACGTAGTTGTAAGAGATAAGAAGGAACATCCCTACAGGCTAGGGAGTACTTAGATGTAATCACGGGGTAACCGTTCAAGACAGTCACTCGGTCTCATGGCCATTGAGAGGCCAATCGACGTGCGTAAATGAAGATGTCCTTCGTGGGAGGGACGCGTAGTTGTAAGAATAAAATCCCTACAGGCTAGGGAGGGCATAGATGGTGATGTCTTTCGTGGGAAGGACGTGGTCTTAGAAATCACAGTCCCTACAGGCTAGGGAACATGTAGGGATACCTGCAAAATTGAAAGCATAGATATTCGAAGTATATAAATTGCAAACATATGATAAGCATGGAAGCACAAAAGTCTTGGGTTCATAGGTTCGACGTAGCGGCTCTTGGGAGCCAACCTTTTAATAGGGGGTTCTAGAAGGTCTCATGGGGTCGTTCGTAACCTCCGAGACTTTTTGTCTCTTCGGATTTTAGAACAACTCATTTTATCCATGAGGTTCGAATTTTTGGGGTAGGTTCTCGGAGAGATCAGCCAAGTATCCAGTCCTGCCCTCAACAAAGTCAAGCCTCGTTTTGGACATTTCCGAATACCCAACCCACTCCGAGTGGAGTTATCAATGAGATTCGTAGGAGATTCGTACTCCCCTATTGATCTCAAAGTTAACCCCCACACCTAGGGTTTAACACAACATATAAAAAAAAACACCAGCAAATATAATAGAAATAAATATTCACTTAAATAAATATTTAATTAAATTGCAGTAATGAAATTGAAAAGGAAAATAAATAAATAAATAAAATTTAAATATTTGAAACTAACCTTGAATCCGGCCGCTTGCGATTTAAAAAATACAATACGCAGCAAATATTTAAATAAACAGATTTTTTTTATAAACAGGTATTTATTCAATTGATGTAAAAGATGAAATTATAAATAAATAAATAAAGTAAAAACTTTAAATATTTAAATATAAATAAACCCTAATTTTTGGCAAATTAGCCAAACCCTAAAAAAGTTTGCCAAAACCTAAACCCTGCCAAAGCCTATAGGAGCATAGTATTCACCATTAAGTGATGTCCCCAGCAGAGTCGCCAGCTGTAGCAACCTGCCTAAAATTTTAACTTAGAGAGTCGCCACCTATTCTGAAGGGCGAATAGGAAACCCTACGCAGTTTAGAGATCAGGGTAAGATACTATATTCAGGTCGAGGGAAGGTGTTAGGCACCCTCAACCCTTTCCTAAGGTTTGTTCTAAAGATAAAGGTTTATGGCTAAAATTGAGGTTTATAGCTAAGGAAGTGAATAGGGGAAAAATTGAGATTTTAGGGAGGGGGACTCGCCTTGTTGCCAAGTGCCTACGTATCTCCTTAGGGAGAATCAGAGTCAACGTAGTTCGGGGAAGGGTTGTACGCCTTGGAATTAGAATTTGTTGTTTGAAGGCTCTTTGAATGGCCTATCGTAGTTTGAATAAGGATGAAAATCCGTAGTTTGATTTGAAGTGTTTTGAATGTTTGGGCGTACAACCCTGCTTTGATTTAGCACTATTAACCGCAACGATCAATAGATTCAATCGCCATAGCTAATAGATTTGAAGTTGTATCATTACCAATTTTAATCAATTGATTTGATTATTACTGATAACGAGTTATGGTATTTTTTTAATAATTATGAATTGATTTGCATTGTTACCCCTCGCAATCGATTAATTCGATTAAAAAGAATAACAAATTTGAAGTTAAAAAAAAGGATTAATCATCACAACTAATAAGATAGTTGCAACCATTTAATCGAATATAATTTAATTGCATTTTAATTAAATAGAATTTTAATTAAAATTATTATTGCCCATAGCGATTAATCGATTTAATCGGCACGAACAATAAATTGACATTTTAATATAAATATCACATAATAATTTATTTATAAAAAATAATTATTATACAATTAATATATATTAAAAGGTATTTTAATTAAAACAAAATAAATAGTAAAAATTATTTAAGTTAATAGGATTAGGATTCAGTGTGGTTGCAATTGGAGTACATGGTATAGGCATTGCTCAGGGTGCGTTGGATCTGGATAGGTAGATAATCAAGGGTTCAGATTTGAAGATGTATGGTAGGCCATGTTGCTAAGGGCGCATGGAATCAAGAAGAGAAATTCAGAAAAATAATATGCTGGAGGCATGGATCGAACCCACACCCCCAGCCTCAACTAACACAACCCTTGCCAACTCAACTGCGCCCACTACGCGTTTAGTGAACGCATCCATTGTAATATAAAAACACAAAAAGAATAGGATAAAACGCGCGCGCAGATTTGAACTGTCCTATGGTGTAAGGACACATCATCATCGTCCTCCTTTAGAACTAAAAAAACCTGCAACAATTAGCTACCAAATTGCTACGATTTCATTCGTAGCAAGCTCACCTGAGAAAACAGCGAATAGCACATATACAACCATAAACATTTCGCGACCCCTCCAACACTCTCGTTTAGATCATCCGAGTCTAACCATGCCCTTAATTCGTACTAATTTTACTTCTAACAAAAACACCCAAATCAAACCCTAAAAACTCAATTAGGACGTTAATGGCAAAGGGGGTTTTAATCACGCAATCTTCAATCTATCAACCCAGAAACATTCATAATAATCATACAAAGCATAAAACCCAAACAATTTAACATATGAATGCACCAATTATGCTACTCGATCCACAGTTCAGAACGGCCTACCTTGACTAATCGGAGGTTGTCCTGGGGGTGTTGTTGCAGCGTGATGATCCTCACACGTTCAGAAACTCTTGGGGAAGCTTTTGCAATCCTTAGAACGCCTTGAGATGCTCTAATTCTCCCAAACCGGTTTTGAGTTCTTGATGGCTTTTGTGTTCTTGCAGCTGCGTTTTCGTCAAGAAAAAAATCCCCCTCCATCTGGTCCCTTGTCTTTGATACTTATACTGGAATCAATTAGGTTAAAAAAAAGAGCCCAAGGATTATTGAATCAAATTTTGCCATATTTGAGAAATTTGATTTCTTTCTTGAATGGCAAGCTACTATTTTTGATCAATATTGTATCAAATCTTTCCAATCCATGTATGCACGAAATTAACTATATTTTAGACATTAATTGTGATTGGAAATACTTAAAAATCTATTTTCCATCAAAATATTTGATCTTTATGTTAATTAAATCATTAAAATGAAATAAAAAATCATATTAAATCAAATATAATGTTAAATTTCGTGGAAAATAATTTTGGGCATGCTAATGTCTTGTGGACCAAGAGTGTAACAAAAAACCATGGGCCCATTTGCAAATTTTCTCAACTTGAACCTCCTTTTTTCATATTTGGTCCTCAAAAATCACCCAACTTTGATCAAGCATATCTCACCCAATTTTTAAGCTATGAGGGAGTTCTAAGACTTTTTGGAAACCTCAAGAGGTCCTCTATAAGCCACTTTGGAATATATTTTTCATTTGGAGCTTTTATCTTGATCATATCCCCTTTGACAAAAAAACTGCTTTTGAAGGATGCCTGAAAATGACCTGTAATCTTTTGCACCATACCTCTCAAATGAAGCATTTCTAGCCCTGGCTTGTGAGAGACAAAGTTGTAAGGAATCCAATTTCCTTCAAAATAGGCTTTGAGTGGGGCATTTTTGATATTCCATGTGAAAGTTATGCCCAGTCAAAGTTTATTTGACTTTCTCCTATAAAAAACCCTAATTTGAACCTTTGTATTTGTTCATTTCTGAGTTTTTATTGATGGATCATGATCAACCTTTGATCAAATGATGGATATAACCTCACATACTTGATGTTGACCAAAAGTCTTGAAGTTTGACTGTACTTTGACTATAGTTGACTTTTAGGTCAACATAGTCGATTATTAATCATCTGAGCCATTGAATGAGCAATCCTTGGAATATAAGCTTGACTTTTGACATGGAGATGCTTTGATACATGTGAGACACCTTGGGATCCATTTGAGACCTTAGAAATTCCAATTCCTTTGATAAAGTGCAAAATCCTAGTTTTGGATAGGAGAGAGTGACTTGAGAAAACCTTAGAACCTTGAGTTATTGGAGATGAAATGAGGAACCTTTGATTGAATATAGGAGGGCAAATTTTGGGGTATGACAGATTGAACCTTAGGAAGACTGCCCTTAGTTAATAGGATGTTCGATTGTATACCCCTGTGCTCCTTGAAATTTTTGCCCCTGTTTAGGAGAACCCCCTAGATGTGGTTCCCCGACTCCAGGGTCTTTATTAGAAATGATCACCTTTGATTAACCCATTTCGAGATTTCCTCGATGCTAAGTGTATACTCGTTGATGGTGTTGTACATTTTGAGAAGTAGCTCCAATGGAATGCGTATGCAAGTTTTGAAATCGAAGTCCGTTATGAATTAGGACTGGATGGTTTTGGAAATAATGCTTGAAGAAGCACATTGGTTAGAGATAGTTTTAACAAACATAGGAGTCAGTATAACAAATCCTGCTTAACATGCTTTCATGGTTAACCTTGCCTCAATTAGGACTTTTAAATGTTGTAACTTGGCCTGGTTCATGTTTTAAGAAACAATGGATATAAGGCTCAAAATTTATTTAACCCACCCCTTTCTCCTTGATGTTCTCCAGATCCTAAGAATTCGCCTAATCCAATGAATGTGCTTTGTTTACAAGAGAATTGTTTTAGTTCCAATGTTGAGCAAAAGCCTTAGTAGAGATTCAAGCATTGATGGAGAAAAAAAAAGTTGTAAAGATCCAAGCATAGACGAGAAGCTTCGATGATTTAGCAGTCACAAGATTGTTCTTTGTATTTTGCCTTTGTTTTATTTATCCCTTATTTTTGCATGAACCAACTCCTTGAGTTTGATCCATCGGGATGCCCTAATTTTTGCCTAAGTCCTTTTGTTTCCTTTTATGGAATTTTCATTTTGACTTAGCGGGCGTTTTTTATTCTTGAAAGCTCCTTTTGAGATTGATTCTTGGATATTGCATGTTGTGACTGCTATGTTGATTTTGAGTTGTAAGCTTCGCCTTTGATACTTCCTCGATCTTGAATGATGTAATGAGGAAGAAGGTGTTGTAAATGTTACCTCCATTATTTTGATGAGGTAGTTTGATGAGGTAGTTTTGTCTAATGGTTTCATTCTAAACCAAGCTGACAAATGTGTATATAGAAAATTTGATACATCCGGTAAAGGAGTTTTCATTTGTCTATATGTTGATGACATGTTGATCTTTGGCACCGACCAAAATCAAATTGATAAAACAAAGAATTTCTTGTCATCATAGTTCTCCATGAAGGATATGGGAGAAGCTGACGCTATTCTTGGTATTAGGATTAAACGGGAGAATAAGGGGATTGTAATTACGCAATCTCATTACATTGAGAAAATACTCAAGAAGTTCAACTATAAAAGTTGTTCTCCAGTAAGTACTCCCATGGATCCGGGAGAAACGCTTATGCCAAATACAGGTAAACCTGTGGATCAACTCGAATGCTCAAGAGCTATAGGCTCTTTGATGTATGCTATGATTAGCACTAGACCGGATATTACTTATGCGGTTGGAAAGTTGAGCAGATTTACTAGTAATCATAGTAGACATCATTGGCATGCGATAACTAGGGTATTCAAGTACTTAAAGGGTACTATGAATTATGGATTGTCATATATGGGATTTCCTTCGGTGTTAGAGGGTTATTCGGATGCTAGTTGGATAAATAATGTTGAAGATTCATCCTCTACAAGTGGATGGGTGTTCTTGCTTGGGGGAAGTGCCATCTCATGGGCTTCCAAGAAGCAAACATGTATAACTGGTTCCATAATGGAATCTGAGTTTGTAGCATTAGCTGCTGCTGGTAAAGAAGCAGAATGGCTAAGGAACTTGGTATATGAGATTCCGATATGGCCTAAACCGATATCACCAATTTCTATCTGTTGTGATAGTAGTGCCACACTAGCTAAAGCATATAGTCAAATATACAATGGAAAGTCTAGACATTTGGGTATTATACATAGTATGATTAGGGAATTAATCGTGAATGGGGTGATATCTATAGAGTTTGTTCGGTCGCAACAAAACTTAGCTGACCACTTGACGAAGGGGTTAGCTAGAGACTTAGTGAAGAAATCGATAATTGGGATGGGATTAAAGTCCATTTGAATCTATTAGCTATGGTATACCCAATTCCTTTCTAATACAACGTTAGAAGCAGAATTCAATGTGGAAAGATCATAGTTAGAGATTGGAGCAATTGTGTTTATCTTCCCAAGGTATGTGCTCAGACCTGCAAGTGATGGCTAGGTTGAAGTATATCTTCTTAATGGTTCTTTTGGAAAATTGCAAATGCAGGTGCAAGATTAAAAGGATCACCTATGTGAGCATGAAGTTTTGCCGCTTTAGGAAGCTTGGACTTGGCTTCCTATATGCTTATTAATGGATAAGGACACATGGCTTGTAAAGTGTCAAGTATGAATAGTAGAGTATTGTTAGAAACATATGTGTACTATATCTTCAGATATTCAAATGGATTGACGGGTTCAATCATTGTGACACCCCGATTTTCGAGTATTTGGAATGTGTATTTGTACTAAGATGAAAATTCAATCGCAGGACATTTTCGTCTATGCATTTGTTTGATCGTTATAACTGTGAGTAAATCAAGGATTACACTAAAATGGGGGGAGTTTGTTGGTGATTTTAGTATCATCAATGTATTTTGGTAGTAATGTGATTTACTATAGGCCGATGCAATTATGCGTTAAGCTTGAAACGAGTTAGGGTAGTGCGGAGTGCACGCTCGTCGAGCCAAACATGTAATTGAATACGAATAATTGAAATGGGGTTCCAAGGGGCGAAGCCCCTGGCGGGGTGCGGGGCAGCGCCCCGTCGGGGTCCAAGGGGCAGAGCCCCTGGCGGGGTGCGGGGCAGCGCTCCGTCGGGGTCCAAGGGGAAGAGCCAACAGACATGACCGTTTTCTGAACAGTTGTGTCTTTTTGGTTTCTGTTATTGATCTCCTATATAAGGAGTCATTTGGCCTCGGTTTTGGTTACACGAAAAACCATACTTTCTCTCTACATTCCTGATCAGTTTTCCTTTGTCATAAACAGATTGTTCTTCGAGAATTATTCCCACGAAGATTTCGTGAACCCAGGCAAGAATAAGGTCGAAATACTTTGTTCGGAAAATGTACGAACACGATTCTTCGAAGTTATTCAGGATTATCATACCCGAATTTCTAACACTCTTAAGGTACATGTGTAAACAAAGTGTACCAATAAAATTACAATCAAATTTATAATGAATTACACAAATGGGATAAATCAAATTACAGACACAAATAAAAAATAACCAAACATCAAAATAAACCATACTGATTGCAATGCAATTTCAACAAGATCCATTTTTATGGCCACTCATATATTGTGCTTGATTTGTTGTCTTCCTCTTAAAACTCTACTTCTAATCAATATTACCTAATGATCATTAGAGTTGATAAGCTCCCAGCAACACTGACGCCAAGCAACTTCCTTCTATCAATCTCACAAATCCAAATGAAGTTTTGGATCCATCTCTCAATCTCATTGATGATATATATAGCCTAGAAATAGATAAGGAGACAATGTAATAACATGCTTTGAATGACATACTTGACCAATTTGGAGACGACTTCAATATATTAATTATTATTTCTCCAATATGTTTATATTATGAGTAACATTTGTGTTGAAGATCTCATCATTTGTGACTTGATGATTTTAAACAAGACTTACTATATGAGATTGATTTACCCTTTGCTCCTCACTTTGTCCCAAGTCATCTTGGTTGGTTATTTATTTGAGTTTCCTAAATATAACATTGAATATTTATGTTATTTACTTTGTCTCAATTGATTGGCAAAACGTGATTATTTCAAAAAAACAAAGTATTGGCATAATGTGTTCTAAGCAAATTCACAAACAATGATGTAAAACAATTTGAGATACTTTACAATGTTTGCAATTTTCATTGTTTACTTATGATCATTCTATCAACTGTCATAAGCTTGCTCCTACTACTAACAATATTAAGGCATGTTGTTTCAGCTTTAAAAAATATGAATTTTATTTTTTTAAAATAGATTTTATAAAATTGTTTTTTAAAATATTACAAATTTTTTATATTCGTTATTTTCTAAATTAAAACATTATTTTTGACATCGTATAATATAAACAAATATTATTGAAGATTAAAACATATTCAAAATCGTAATTTTTTTAAAAATAATATTTTAAAAATGATTTTTTATGAAAATCTATTTGAAGTTGTTTCAAAATTAAGTGATTTATAAAATTTTGATATCCAAAAAATTTTTAATAAAACGATGAAATAACTAAAATATCATTTTAAAAATAATTATTCAAACTAAATTTTTATTTGAAGCTTTTATAAAAAAAAATTGAAAATAAAATTATATAATACTATAAAAATTATTTTTAAAAAACCAAAATAAGCAGACCTTAATTCATTTGTGAAAAAAAATCAGTACACTGCATTATTTATTAAAAAAAATGTTGTCAATCTTGTTGGTAATTAGTGATTCACCAACAACATAGACTGTTTATGTTTGTCAGTCATGGTGTGTGTTTTGTTTTCATTCAAAAAGTATGATTTCTTCTTTGTTTTATGTGAATGGTGGACACACCTGCAATTAAAATCTTGCTTTATTTATGGACACGACCCCTAGATTCTGATCTTAATTATTAATAGGGTGATGATGAACTTTAGGTCTCATTTCAATGTATTTGATGCCAACCTAACTTTAATTATTTTATTTATCTATTTATTTTTGGATTATCTGACAACACAACAAATTAGGTGGAGGGGGGCACGGGTTTTTGCAGTACATGTATTTTGGGAAACTTATACTGAAATCTCAATCGAAAGGTAAAACAGTTATCTCTTCTTCATGGCCCATATTTTTTCTCATTTGACACTGCCAGTGTTTTGGGCTGGATAAAAACCGTTCAGATAGCCCAGATTAGGATTGGAGTGTATTGGATCCTCGGTCATTACTTTTTATGTTATGTTTGAAAGTTTAGAGGAGATGAGAGGATTTTGAAAAATAACAGAAAGATTGAGTGGAAAGAATTGATCTCCGCACATATAAAATCACAAACATAATTAGAAGTTCTCCCCTCCAAACTTTCAAACATAGTCTTAAACTCTAAAATCACCAAAAATTATTTAATGTCCGCACGTATAAAAATCCAAAAAAAACGGTAATAAATTGTCGTTACGTAAAAAATAGAGATTTTGAATCTATTAACTAATTTAAATCTATTATAGAATATGACAACGTGGTCCTGTCATATTAAAATTATTGAAAAGTTCAAAAAAAAAAAATTGGTGTCATTTTGTAAAAAAAAAAAAATCATGTTATATAGTCTACAATTTTTTCTTTTGAGTCCGGCAGTTTGGGATAGAGTCCTTCAACTAGGAGAGAGTCTCTCAATTAGGGGAGAGTCCCCCAGTTAATGATGAGTCCCTTATTTAGGGGCAAGTCCCACAATAAAGGGTGAGTCCCTCAGTTAGGGATGAGTAATTAGCCTTCTTTCAGATGTCTCTTACGTATCTGTGTGTCAATTGAGGGATGTCAAACATTAGTCAAGTGATTTTTTTTAGAGGCGTCCAATCGTCAGTCAGTTATGGAAACTTGATCGTTGGTGGAAAAGTGTGTGTGACATTTAATGCTGCTTATGAAGATGTTTCTGGAAAACTTGTAACACCTGAGGTCGAAGAAGGCGAGAAGTGGTCGCAGAATTCACATCAGAATGAGAGGGATCCTGAGGTTGTGCAGAAAATGGACTGCATGGTTAAATGAAGGTTTATAAGGATTTATTCGTACTACCTATACCAACAAGATGCATCTTCTTTTCGGTAGCCTAACATATAAGAACTCCACAGTTAAGGAGGTTTAACTTGGATAGTATTTGGATGGGTGACCTTCTGGGATATTTCCCGGAAAGCCTGTGAGTGAAGACAACGCATGCTGAAAAGACCTATGTTGCTTTGTGGAGTCTGTCGGTAAATCCATACTAATTCCTTTTCTCATATGTGTCCCTGACGAGTGAAACCTTCTCTACTTCTTACAACAATAGTGTCACCAGACAAGTATGTTGCTTGTGCTCTTGGTTTTTTCTTATAAAAGGGGTTTGCTTTGTTTTTTTAGAAAGACCCCATTTTCCCTTATTTAATTAATAATCTTCAATTTTTAATTAAAGAAATTTTCTAGACATTACTTCCTTGGTCTTCTAGGTTTGGATAAGAGAGGAGAAGATTTACAGAGTCCACTAAGTTTTTTTTAGGGATCCAAGTTGTTTACGGTGATTTTCGGTAAACAACCGCTAGTCTTCCAAACTATAGAATATACTTTGGTTACTCGCAGGATCGACTAGATTGATCCTAGGACATAGTCAAAAAGTTTGTCATTTGTGATGAATTGGTTCATATTGGTTGGTTATTTGGTCTTCGATATAAGAAACAAATAGACAAAATGTAAAGACTGACAATCACCTTGTTATACACGTAAATATAACTCTGGCGAAAGATGGAGTAAAGATAAACTTGCAAGAAACTTAGAATACAAGAATGTAAATTGCATAAAGTAAATACTTCGAAGTAAGTTAATTGCAGGAACGTAAATGGCTGGAACGTAACGAAAGATAGAAAAATATTGAAAAGATACTTGCATAAAGATGAATACAAACGTATTTAAGATGGTGGTGTCATACGTACATTTCTCAGCGAACTCGTTCTCTTAACGCTTGATACTTGAGTAATTTGTGAGTGATTTGTACAAAATGAACACACGGAATCCTAACATTAAGACCCTTATTTATACTAATTTCGACCCTAAAGGTCCTACACTAATGAAATGCCACGTTGCTCACATGCATACGCTTCGAATCCCTGGGGCGCCATCTGTCCTTGTTCGGTTACACAGACTATTTGGAAAATTCAAATCCTCCCGCCTGAATCCTCTTTCGATATGTGGCAACGTGATCAAAACCGAGAATGCTACGAAAACACGCCAAGCTTCAGTACCCTTCGTATTTCGCAAAAACGCTTAAGTCTTAAAGACAATTCACTTCGAATTAGCTCCAATTCCCATTATCTTTATTTCAACTTAAACAACATCCTCGAATCATGGCCATTAGTAGCCATTTTTATTCTCAAAAATGGTCATCAGAAACCATTTTTCTTCGAACTCTAATCCTTCAAAGAATATTTTCTTCAAACGAAATCTCCAGCCAACAAATTGCCCCCAATACTGTTTCGAAAACAAAAGAAATAGGCGTTTCTTGTCATGATGAGATTTCGTTTTACTCATTTTTTAGAGTTCCAAGACAACTGACTAACGTCATAATCATTTATGACTCAACTTTCAAAATGTCTTGTCATTTTCAAAAAAAACGTCTCTTTAGAACGTGCATTCCCACGTTTTGTCATTACTTGTGATCATTGCTCCTATATACTAGGAGTAAGGCTAACAACTGTTCGACCGCCGTTGGATTAAATCAACGCTTGCCACGTGTCCTTTGACCTTTACCCAAAAGATTTGAAAGGGTTTCCGCTAAACCTTTAAATGTTTAAACCTTTGCCTTCACACAACTTCCACTTTCATTCTTCTGCTATCATCACAGAAAAAAGAAATCCTCTTTGGCTTTTTTAACCCAAAACTCATCTATGGCGTCTTCTTCAAATGCTCTCCAACCTATTCAAAAGCTTCAAAATCCCACACAGATAGGGAATCAACAACACATTCCAGACCCAAACACCGCAGAGACTCGCGCTATCTACGCTTCTCAGGTAATCATTCCTTTTGAACTTTCTGGAGAAACTCATGCCTTCATGGGTCCTTTACCTGGAGGAAATAACCCTTCTCTGGGTAAATTTTTCCCTGCTTATTATAAAACTAGGCCTTTGGTTAGTAAGAACAAAATAGATGAAGATGGCCATCCAATCTTAGCTGAACCTGTCAATGTAGATGATTCTTCGACTGAAACTACCGCAGCCTTAGAAAAAATTAGGTTAAACTATGTAACCAATTTCGTGAAAGTCTTTAGGTCAATCCCTTTAGCAAAAGATCCCGACTTGTATTACGCTTGGCTAACTAAAGTAGAAAAACAAAAGGCTTCATTTTGGAAGGAACTAGGGATTTATGACTTAATCCAGTTATCCAAAACAGGTTTAGAATACAACCAAACCATGTTAGTAGCATCAGTACATTTCTTGGATGCTTCTCACAATACTTTCCACCTTCCTTGTGGAATGATTACTCCTACTCTCTTCGACATAGCCGCTATCACAGGGCTTCGACCAACTGGGGAACTCTTCGATCCCAACTTCATGGATACTAATACCATCCATTTTAATGAAGCAACAGTCAACTATACTGCTTTTATCCAAAGATACCATGTCCAAACGACTACAGAAGTCACAGATGAAGAACACATTGCATTTCTAGCACTCTGGCTTTCGAGATGCGTTTTTTGTTATAGGTCTATCCAAGTAGCAAAGAGATACCTTTGTATGGCTAACCAGATAAATGCTGGGAAAAAGTTAAATTTAAGCCAGTTAATTTTAGGATTCCTTTACGAGAATCTTGGTGAAGCAACAGATCTTGTCAAGAACTACAAAACAGGATCTCTTCTTTTTGCTGGCCCCTTCTGGTTGTTGCAGCTATGGCTCAACGCCACTTTCGAGGCTCATCTCCCATACAAAGGTGTTATGAATGAAGAAGATATAGCTATAAAAAATCGAACAGTGGAAGGAACTAGATTGGCTCACCTAACTCCAAAAGAAGAAACGGGAAAGCTTCGTGAAACCTTTTTAGCGTACATGATGATGTTCACTAAACGTTATCAGTTTAGTCCTTCCATGGCTCCCTTTGTACAAAGGAAAGTAGGTCTTGAGTGGTTTACTCGAGAATTTCCAGCGACTTCTCCAGATCAACAAGCCGAATCCATGGTTATTTGGGAGGCTTTCCTCACTCCTAAACTGTTATACCACCGACTTCGATCTCCCAAAAGTCATTGTTGTCTCCTTTGCTACCAACCAAATCTGGTATCGAGACAATTTGGGTTGGTTCAACTTAAACTTAAATGCATGTATGACAAGAGGAATCACATGTGTCTACACACTCTGCATTTAGTTGAAGATGAATATGAATCCAAAATTTCCAAGTATGTTGGCATCACAACTCTCTCTCCCATCTCCTTCGAGCCTGCCTTTTACTCTACCATAGATTTCCATCAATGGTGGACAAATTATTATACTATGCAAATCTTCGATGCTGAGAGCCTTACTCAGGAACTAACCGAAGCTTTTGCTGATGTGCAGGCGAACTTCCATAAAGGTACTTCGACTCATATTAAAGAAATCCAAGCCTTTCAAAAATTCTTTGAAACTATCTACATGCCTGATGACCTTAGTCGGGCCGTTCGTGAAGCTGCGGTCACTTTACGTGAAAAGTTTTCTGCTAAACTGGATAAGTTAAAATTGCCCATGTATGTTCGACCTGAACTACGTTATGAAGTGGCTTTTAAACTTAATCCTCCAAAATTCCCTCCACTACCTAGTTCTGACTTTGGTGTGGCTCTAAGTCCTCCTTTTCCAGACTGGTTTGTGTGTGGGAATGTTCCCAAAATTCTTTGCGAACAATTTAAAAAACGCGCAGAACGGGTGGTTCCGACTAAGCACACCTTGGATAATTTCAATGGACATCTCCATTTAAGTCTTGAGCATGTTCGTGTTTTGACTCCTATATCTGAAGGTTGGAGTTTGGATTATCCTTCGACTAACTTTCTTTCTTTACTTAAAGACTGACTTCTATCTTGTTCACAGCTGTGAGTCGAAACAGGGTTATCAAGGAAACCCCTGCACAGAAAGGCGCTGGAGCTTCTAAAAGCACCAAGACAAGTGGGAGTGATTATGTCGCTACTGGCAAAAAACTCACGGTATGTTCATACCTTATATTCTGACTTGTGCAATTTTATGAATATTACTCACTTTGATTAATGTGCATTTTCAGAGTCGAAGCCTCCGACACCCTCAAAGCGAAAAATTTCTCCCACTAATGTTTCAGATGATGAAGATAAATCCCCTCCTCGTACCAGACAAGCAGAGAAGAAAAGACAAAAGGCTACAATTTCTTTGACCAAAGAAAAAGGATCTGGGACTTCGAAACTTGCTTCCTCGAGTGATAAGGTGTCTTCTGAAGAATTCCCTTTAAAGGTTACTAGTACTATCCCAGTTGGGGAGAGCCATAACTCGAGCCCAGATAATGTCGCAACCAAGGTATTTGGATTCTATAACATAACCATTTTTTCATATTTAACTTCAATGGCTAAGTTTATATCTTACCTTGTAAATGTAGGATGACGCGGGCACAGCTACTTCTGGCCTCAAAACTTCAGATCTCAATATTGATCTTGATAATCTTCAAAGTACGCGTCCGCTCTTTTTAATTGACACATAATTTTTTAACCTTTCAGTCTTAACAGGTTTTAATTGCACGTACAGGTATTCCCCGACGTAAATCTCCTGTTCTTTCTCCAGTTCTCGAAGATGTTCATCCCATTGCAACCATCGTTCCAACTGTGCACGCTTAAGAAAGTCATTCAAATGATGCTTCTCCACCTACTCATCAAGACAAAGACATGGAAGAAAATCCTCAATGTTCTAACAGTGGCAATATAGTTAAGCAGCCAACTGGAAGCGAAGACACTATCTCTGAACATGAGGTTGCGGATGAGGCTTCCAATTTACCTCTGTCAGACAAACATGAAACTTCGACCTTCGGGACTATAGTTACTCCTGCGGCTACTTCGAAGCAAACCCCCGCAGTGCTCTCTCCTACAGAACTAGAGCAACTCAAGAACACTGATCCTGTAAGCTTCCTCAAGACTATGATGAATGCTGATAACGTTTCGCCTATCCGACTTGAAACTTCTTCGAATGTCTTGGCGAAAGGTGGTAAGAAGGATGATATTCCAAACCTTCTTCGTCAAATAAAGGAAAAGTTCTTTGAAACCAACCTCATCGAAGGTCTAAGCAAGGATTCCACCAGCTGTTTTGGTTTGAGCAATCTTTTGAAGAAGGTGGATTTACTCTTGGTCTCAGAGGAAGTTTCACAAGTAATTGTTTCGCTGAGTTTGCTGATTGATCAACTTCAAGCTGATACTCTTTGAAAGTGAAATGTTGACAAACAACTCAAAGCAAAAGTGACTTCTCATAGTTCTTCGTGGAAAGCTGCTGGAGATGCAACAAAAAAGGCTGATGCCCTTGAGCTTGAGCGTGCGAAACGCCAAAAGGAATATGAAACTTGTAAAGCGGATATCGAATCCTGGGAACAAGAAATTAAATGCCTCGAAGAGCAGATAAAAACTTCCAGGTCTCGCCAGGAGGAAATCAAACAATCCCAACAGAAAAAATTGACTGAAGTGGCGCAGTTGGGGATTCGACACCTCGAGACGGGACAGAAATTAGTGCCAGAAATCGAAGAGCTAAAAAAACAACAAGCATTAATCGAACGCCGTCTGTTTCTATGGGAATCCCAATATTCCAAGATGAAAGATAATCTTCCTAAGGACTTTGATTAATTGTTTTAACCCTTGTACTATTTTTATGTTTCGTACTTAGTCTTTATTTTGTAATCAAATTATCCAAGGAATGTATGTGCAATTTATCTTTCAATTCTCCATACATTATATTCTGCGACTGTCACAAATAACATTTTAACAATTCCTAACATTGTCAAAAATTCATTTTTCCCACTATCATAATGACCTCGATAGGGTACCCACGTGACATGGTTACTCTTCGTAGCCTCTTAAGCCTAGACTTGACGTTTCTACTTCTCTAGCCGCAACCATCATTAAATGATGACATCACTTTTCCAAAACGTCTACTTGAGACGTGCGTGTATCAGTTTCTAAAATGATTACACTTCAACTTCCAAGGCGGGAAACGGCGGAGTCCATAACTTTTCTTGGGGAAAACAAACGCGGTCCAATCAAAACTTAAAGAATAATCACTCTTTTATGGACAACGTCCTCTATATAAGCCTTGGAATTCTGCTCATTTCTTCATCCCCTTTCCATATTCCTATCATAGTTTTCTCTCTTCTTCTTGTACTCCTTTAAATACAGAGTTTGAAGAATTTCTTTTTGTACTCCCTCGTTTACAATGACACCTTTAACTTATAATACTATCAGGTCCTCTATCAAAAAAGAATTCAAACTCTCTGTAGAAGAGTTCGATGAGAACCAAATCAATGTTGACGCACTCTTTGCCAACCAACAACTACAGGTTTACCAGGGAATCCTGGAGGGATCTGTTTATCCAAACATGTCGGTGGACTTCTGGATGTTTGCGTCCCTCCGTATAGATCCAGAAGGAAGAACCACCATTGTGTCTAGGGTTCGAAGAGCCCCTATTACCATTACCATTGTGTTTGATGATAACTCCTTCAACATGACCACCTCTTCTGTCTTGAGGGCCCTCTTGGATAATGATCCTTTTAGTGCCAAGATCATTAGGATTTGGCATCAACTTTTAGTGGGCAACTTTCGCCCACGAAACCAGGACCAAGAAAGCATAATGGTGGAGGACCTGAAGTTCCTACTTTGTGCCTTTCGGGGAAGGAAAATCAACTTTCCATTGCTGATCTTCAAACAGCTTACCGAAGCTGTTGCTATTGCTGCTTCTCGTCAAGGCATAGCGACATGTCTTCCTTATGGAAGGTTGTTGTCCTATATGTTTGTCAAACAGGGCATAGTGAGGAGAATGCGCTTGGAAGGATCTCTAGATCTTTTTGAAGCAGAAAGCTTGCCCTTGCTATCCTTGGAAGGTTGGAGCAAAGGATCAACTAAAGGGTGCATTGTTGGAGGCATTGTTGGAGGCGTTGTAGGACTTAGTTTTATTGTTTATAATTTTGAACGCTTCTTTGATAGGTTCTACCGTGCCTCTATTTTTTGTAACTTTGGTTTGCATGCAAACACAATCTTCCAAGATGAATGTACTCTTTTAATCGTAATGAAATATATTTGGACATTGCTCTGTCTTCTTAGTTTATTTACTATATATCTCACTTAGATACGAAGCCATTTTGGTGCTTGCTCAACCATCTTGGCCTACGGCGCACACTTTAAATATCTACGTTTTTGCAATTTTTACTTCATGCATGAGTGGTTTGTATCTTTTCAGATATTTCCCATTCACTCTCAAAATCCTGCGATCTTCTGCCAACTCTTCTATCTCATAAGCATTATTTGAGAATACGTTTAAGATTCGAAAGGGTCCTTCCCAGTGTGGGGACCATTTGCCTAAAGCCTGATTCTTTCGATCTATAGGCAAAATAACTTTCCAAACTAAGTCATTATTAATAAATGTTTTACCTTTCACCTTTTTGTTGTATGCTCTCGACACCCTTTCTTTTTGTCTTTTTATCATTTCCAACGCTCGAAGTCTATCTTCGTCCAGATCAACTAATTCGTTCATCATCATTTCCCAATACATGTTTGGGGGAATTTCTGCTTGTCTCTGGATCCGGACTGATTGCAAGTATATCTCAACTGGGAGTACTGCATCGTGCCCGAACGTCAACTGGAAAGGTGTAGTGTTTGTAGCTTCTTTTGGTGACGTTCGACAAGCCCAGAGTGCTTGGTCCAAAGTTTTATGCCAATTCTTAGGTTTTTTCCCTACATGTTTCTTTATGAGACAAATTATTACCTTATTGGCTGCTTCGACTTGTCCATTTGCTTGAGCGTAGTAAGGTGTAGAAGTAAATAATTTGAACCCCATTTCTTTGGCGAATTCTTGCATCTTTCGACCAGTAAACACTGATCCCTGATCTGTGGTTATACTTTCTGGGATTCCGAATCTATATATAATGTGTCTTTGAATAAACTCAATCATAGCCTCCTGATCCACATTTGCAAGTGATATCGCTTCGACCCATTTTGTGAAGTAGTCTATTCCTACTAAAATACATCTTTGACCTTTGGAAGATGTGGGACGAATTTCTCCAATTAAATCTAATGCCCAACCTCTGAAAGGCCATGGTTTTATTATTGAACTTAATTCATTTGTAGGTGCATGCTGAATACTTGCGTGCTCTTGACAAAAGCCATTTCATCTTGTGCCCCGCTTGGTGAGCACCACATGCCCCACTGTGTACGTTCGAGAGAGCCAAGTATGCTTCAGCTTCGCCCAGACACTTTAGTAAAACACCTTCAGGAGTTTTCTTAAACAATTCATTTCCCATGAAGAAGTATGACAAGGCTCTATACTTTATCTTTCTATCTGTATCTGTCGAAGGATCTCTTAAGTAGTTTACAATTGGACTCCTCCAGTCTGTATCTGCTAAGGAGTCTATATTAAGAACTTCAAATTCCTCTTCGTTAGCGAAGCCTAATTGTGAGTTATCTAGATCACTTGGAGATAGCTTTGTGGCCATTGCTTTGCCTCTTACTTCGATCAGTTCTTCTAGTTTTTCCTTTGATACTCTGTATCCTGAGGCTAATTGTGCCAAATCATTTGCTTCTTGATTGTTCACCCTTGAGACGTGTTTTAACTCCACGTATTCGAATTTTTTAAGCAGCCTATTTGCTATGACGAAATACATGATCAAATTCTCTTTGATACATTTGTATTCCTTCGTCAGTTGCTTAATCACTAGTTCTGAGTCTCCTTTAATTTCGAATCTGGTTGCCCCCAATTCTAACAAAGCTTCAAGTCCAGCGATCAGTGCTTCGTACTCAGCTTCGTTGTTAGAGCACAAGGGGCCTTCAATCTTGTACTTGAGCTTTGTTGGAATTCCATCAGGAGAAATTATTAGTATCCCAACGCCACTTCCTTCTTTATGCGTTGAACCATCGAAGTATAACTTCCAAGGCTTCATCTCTACATATTGCTGAGGATTCTCAACCACTGCATGGTCAACAATGAAATCTGACACGATTTGTCCTTTCATTGCCTTAAGAGGTTGAAAGATTAGGGAGTAGTTAGTAAGGGCCAAAGCCCATTTGCCAATTCGACTATGCAATATTGGTTTAGATAGCATATGTTTAATAACATCAAAATGAGATGAAACGTAAACATCAACTGGCTTTATATAATACTTGAGTTTAATACAAGAGAAATATAAACAAAGGCAGAGTTTTTCTATTGCGCTATACCTAGTCTCTGCATCATTGAGTACTCTACTTAAGTAATAAATGGCTCTTTCGATGCCATTGTCATCTTCTTGAGCTAACATGCTGCCTATTGTGTTATCTGAAGCTGAGATATACAGGTGCATGTGCTTCTTCCCATTTGGGAGAGACAATATTGGTGGATGCATCAAATATTGCTTGATTTTTTCAAAAGCTTCTTGATGTTCAGCATGCCATTCGAACCTTCCTTGCTTCAGTCGAAGTAAGGGGAAAAAGCTTGCGTGCGTCCACTCAAGTTAGAGATAAATCTTCTTAAGAAGTTTATCTTTCCCAATAAAGATTGTAGTTCTTTCTTCGTGGATGGAGGCTTTGTTTCCATAATAGCCTTCGTTTTATTCTGATTAATTTCTATTCCCTTTTTGTGGACTACGAAGCCCGGGAAATCTCCAGCCTACATAAAGAAAGCATATTTAAGGGGATTCATCTTTAAGCCATGTTTTCTCATTCTTTCAAATGATTGGCTCAGATGGTTAAGATGACTGCAATCTGAAACAAATTTTATAACAATGTCATCTATGTACACTTGCATGAAAGTTTCTATAAAATCATGAAATATAGAATTCATGGCTCTTTGATAAGTTGCCCCAGAATTTTTTAGACCAAAAGGCATTACAACCCATTCATAGGTGCCTATTGCCCCTGGGCAACGAAAAGCTGTTTTGGACACATCTTCTTCTACAATGAAGATCTGGTTATACCCAAAATATCCATCCAACATATTTAGGTATTCGATGCCTGCGGCTGAATCTACTAGCATTTCTTCCACAGGCATGGGATATTCATCCTTAGGGGTTGCTGCATTTAGATCGCGAAAATCTATGCCTACTCTTAGTGAACCGTTCTTTTTAATAACAGGCACAATATTAGCAATCCATTCAACATACCTTGTAGTTATGATGAACTTGCAGCGGAGAAGTCTTTCGACCTCTGTTTTGATCTTCGAGAGAATCTCTGGTGCGAATCTCCTAGGAGTTTGCTTGATGGGCTTCTTCCCTTACTTTATAGCTAGCTTTAATTCGACCAAATCTCTCCCTAAACCAGGCATCTCATCGTAGTCCCAGGAAAAACAATCTTTGTTTTCTTTCAATAACGCAATGACGCTTGATTTCAAAGCTGGCTCTAACTTTGCACTGACGTATGTTACCCTCTTCTGATTTTCGTCTCCCAGATTTACTTCTTCGAGTGGATCTTGGGCTAACATCTTTATATTTGACGCCATTGGGACTTTCTCGAATCTCAAGGGTTCTTCATCATAGATCGCGTCCAGCCTTTGATTTGTCTCTTCACCTGAGATCTTTTCAACTCGAACTGTGTCGTCAGGAGGTTGAGGGATAAAATGTATCCTAGGACCCGTCGCTTCTGCCTCTTTTTTAGTTGCATCGACAGTCATGTTTAATAATTTGGCTTTGAGAGTCGTTTTTCTTTTGTTCTCGGCTATGTAAGCCGAAATCCTTTTGAAAAAGGATGACTCAGACATCATCAACGTCGTCGTCCCAGCCTGTTGGCCGTATTGGTGGTAATCCTTCAACAGGTTCGGTGTCATCTGGACCATCCATTATTTCTCTATTCCATTGGAATCCATTCGGGTGTAAGGATAAATAGTATAAAGCATTCTTATTTGGGGTATATATATCTTCCGCAGCATGGCACGACCCTATGTTAGCCAAGTTCCTGTCGAAACTGGTTTTATTGACTTGGTTAACTTCAGCCATGTAGTAACTTTGATCTCCTTCAATGTTTTCCACTATACCATATTCCCTCCAGATGGTTAGTCTCTGATGCATTGTCGAAGGCACCGCAGCAACTCCATGGATCCATTCTCTTCCTAGCAAAAGATTGTAATTCGCCTTTGCTGGTATCACCATGAACATCGTTGGCCTCGTGACTGAACCCACAGTTAAATTGACTTGAATGACTCCCAAAGTTTGCCCTATTTTGCCTTCATAGTTAGACAAGACCATGTTATGTGGCCTTATATCAGTATCGAACATACCAATTCTTTTCAACATGTACAAGGGCATTAGATTCACTGCTGCCCCCCCATCTACTAGGACTTTGTTAATGCCAACATTTTCAATCTTAGCCCTTATGTAAAGTAGTTTTAGATGGTTTCTCATACCTTCATCAGGCCTCTCGAATAAGGCATTCTGCTCTTCGACAACCCCATTGTTTAGCACATAATAACACACAGGTCTATGTCTTGCCATCTCTTCTGCATCAGCTTCCTCACAATCTCCAGCTTCTGTCTCTTGGTTAAACTCATGAGGGAGTACTGACACAACATTGCAATTAAAGTTTATAGATGACACTCCGTCTGAGTCGAAGTCATTTGTCATCCTATCGTCTTCTTTCCAAGGACTGGAATGCATCTTTTCTTCATCCTTCTCATTTTCAGAACTGAATAGCTTGCGTTCTAACGGAGGTTTGCTTGATCGTGCCCCCTGCATTGGGACTTTGGTACTACTATACTCTCCAACATCCTTTGCCTTGTATTCCTTCTAGTCTTTCTTCATCCTTTGGTGCCTTCTCCACTGGGATCTGGACATAGGATGCTTGCCTTTGTAATTCTCCAACCTGTACATCTCTCGATTTGAGGTCTGGAATTACTTTCTATAAGCCATTGCAGTCCTTCCTCCTTGGTCCCAACTTCGCCACTTGTTGTTTCTTGCACCAGCTTGTATCCATCTATCCATGGGTATGTTTGCAGGAAGCTTGAACGTCACTCTTCGAGCTTTAGGATGAGGACTATCGGGCCTTCTTGATGGTGTTCGATTGTCGAACACATACATGTTGTGACGTGTCGCGGGGAAAAATCGTATCTTTTTTCGGGATGAGACACCTGATGCCTTCTTTGGGCTCGAGTGCTCAAAAAATGATTTTTCTTTTGTTTCGACCAAACTTTTTATTGTTTCCAAAGTAGGAAAAGGAAAAAAGTTGCAATAACCTAAAAAGTGGGGGAGAGATCTTGGGTAAGAGGGTTGGTTATACGAAGGGAAGGTATTAGCACCCAACGTATCTATAGTACTCTATAGGCTTCTTTGTTATGTTTGTTTCATTCTATGTTATGGTGGAGGTTCTTGTGAGATAGGTGGGTGATCAGTGGTTTTCACACGTATTTTTACAGCTATTTTTAGTTGTCTTTGAAGTATTTTATTTTATGTTTTAATTCATTATTCGTCATTTTATGCGTTGGTTTTGTGTTTAAGTGTTTGCAGACTCAGATGAATGAAGTGGAGAAAATCAGTGAAAAAAATGAAGAAACTGAAGAAAAGCACATATGCTGGTCACACGCGTCCCAAGACGCGTTTCCTAGGTCCACACGTGTGCCCACACGCGTCCAGCAAGAGAAAAATGAAATTCCTGCCCACACGCGTCCCTGGACGCGTTTCCTGAGCCCACACGCGTGTCCAGACGCGTCCCAGACTACCAGACGCGTGCCCACACGCGTCCCAGCTGCCAGAATTGCAAAGAAAACTTCCCCTCTGCCCAAACGCGTCCCAGGACGCGTGTCACAGCACCAGACGCGTTCCCACACGCGTGTGCACGTGATTTTTGGGCCTGTTTTGCTGAAAAGCCCAGAATGACAGTAATAAAAGAACTAGATTGCGTTTGGACAAGGGTTGGACAGTTTTGAGTGCGAAAATACATTAGAGAGGCTGGAGAATTCAAGATTGATGCAAGGAGTGAAGGATTCTATGAGCATTAGCCATTGAAGATCTTATTCCTTCATTTATCTGTAATATCTACAATCAAAACTATGTTTTCTGTTATTTTTATGAGTAGTTAAATCCCCCATTGCTAGGGGGTGACCTTGATTCTGAATGTGATAACTTTATTTCTTTGATGCAATAATAATTTGGTTTTCATATAATTGGTTTGTTTTACATCTGTTCTTTATGCCTTAACCGTCGGACAAACGGATAATGAATTTGTATGAATAAATTTAGCTGGACAGCAATTGTTCATTGACATGAGTAAGAACATAGGATAATAATTATCACCTAGGACTAGGGATATTTTATCTTAACCGGAAATTCTTGGTATTGGAATGCTTGATCATAATTATAATTATCTATGGACATAGTAATTAGGTTGTGACGTCAAAGATCTTTTCACTAAGGCCTTAGGATTAGATATTCTTTAGAACCGGTAATCAATTGTGAAACTATGTTATTGCATTGAGAAGGATAGTTGTTACAGGAAGAATCATAAGAGAGTTTTTGCTCAACCTTAAAGATACGTTGATTGGTATCTATAAGAGAGTTTTCTCTGAGTGTAGTATCTGCGTGACAATTACTTTCGTAATCACCGCTCTACGTCCTAAAAAAGGCTTTAAGTGGGGTTAATGTGTTTCTAGGTCCTCCTGGTACAAATCAGTTTCGGAATGCAGTGGCGCAGTTAATCACAACCAGCCAGGCAAATCCCAAGAGTAGAATTGTGAACCAAGATTAGAGGGTCTTCACCGGGAAGACATCCTCCATCCTATCTTATGTTGCACTCAAATCCGGGTATAGGATTTCTAACCACAAGGGGGAATCAAGCCCTTTCCCGATACAGAATAAACAAAATAAACAAATATAAATGCAGCAAACACATGAAATGACACAGAGGTTAGGCAGGACCTCTCTTGTTTGAGGGGGAATTTGGCATCCCTAATTCCTCATTGGGGCTGGACCAGCAACAGGTCAACCATTGGTTTGGATGAAAAACCAAGGTTTTTAACACTTATATCCCCAGCAGAGTCGCCATTTTTCTGTGGTTGTCGTTTTTTTACCTCCCCGTTTCTCTTGGGAGGACGGCACGCTAGACCCTTCACGCGAAATTTGGAAGGAGAATGCGCCCGTGGCGGGATGAATCTTATTTCAGTTCTTCCTACGATATCACACGAACTTTCTTATTTGTCCTACGAGTAGG
Organism: Vicia villosa; assembly: GCF_029867415.1. Lineage (NCBI taxonomy): Eukaryota > Viridiplantae > Streptophyta > Magnoliopsida > Fabales > Fabaceae > Vicia > Vicia villosa. The sequence continues at coordinate 852,791 of NW_026705136.1, read as the reverse complement.
AAAGGGGAAAAAAGATCTCAACTAAACCCTAGGAGTTTGCTAAGTGTGGGGATTTCACCTAGACTAGAAATTCTGGAGTCCGGGGGTCGGTTATACATAGGGAAGTGTTTAAACACCCTACATATCTGTAGTACTCTACAGGAACCTTCTCTGTGTCTAAATGCGTTTGTGCTGCTAATGATTATTGGGAAAATTTCTCCTTTGTGTTAGGAGAAGGAATTGAATTGAATAAAAGAAAGACAGACAGACAGACAGACTGACTATTTTGGTATTTTATTAGCTCGCTGAGATTCCTTGTGAACCTCATGCCTACATATCCCTAATGGAAGTCAGAGCTTAATGTAGTTCGGGGAACAAATTAATTATTAATTATTTTTGCGTGCCTTGCTTGAAGCTCAAGGTTGAAGCTTGAATTAAATCTCTGTTTACAGTAAAGAGACATGAAGTCATCTTTATAGAGAGGTATTTCTACTATTCCACCACAAACATTTTAAAAGAGTGACAGAATGGTTGAATTCATTTCATTAAGAGAGTGACCTTACTTGTGTGTTTGCAAGTATGCTAGTATCTCTTGAATGAAAGAAAGATGCTCGTCCAAATTAGGGAAAGTGTACAAGTCTGGGGATGTGCCAGAGCATGTCTTTCAGAGTCCTAAATGGGAGACTTTGATTGAAATTGAAATGTGTAATGTTTGTTTGTTTGAATGTGGTGAGATAGAGGAAAGATCTCTCTATAGAGATAAGCTATGTCTATCTACTGTATAAAAGATTTGATTTTTAACTGGGTTGTATGAGACCCAAGCTTGAGGCTTTTTGATTGATTGATTATTATTATGACTCTGGGAGAAAACTCCACTGGGGATTAATTTACAAGGGATTTTTATGTTCTGCACAAAGCCCAGAATTGAGGCTGACTCTACTTAGGGAAAATCTATTTTGATGGGTTTTATTTGGTGTTTTGTACAAAGCCCAGAATTGAGGCTGACTCTAACTAGGGGAAATATTATTTTCTGCCTTGTATGAAGCCCAAGGTTGTGGCGGACTCTTAAATAAACTGAGTGTGGATGACTCTATGGGAAAAGATCCTAGATGTTAGGAATCTTTGACACATGAAATATGGTTTATCTGCCCTGTACAAAGCCCAAGGTTGTGGCTATGAACAATGAAGGACTCACTAGGGGAGACTCTATTATTTGCCTTGTACAATGCCCAAGGTTGAGGCTGACCATTAACAGGGGAATTTTATTGTTTTTTTTTTGGTGCCTTGTATGAAGCCCAAGGTTGAGGCTAACTGTTTTTGTTGGATTTTGACTCTATTGAAGGATTTATTTAGAAAGACTGATTTTTTTTGGAAGCTAACCCTTTCCAGGGATCTTGACTCAGCTGGTGAAATTGTCTGTTAAAAGACTGATTTTTGTCATGTTTTTTGGAGGCTGACCCTTTCCAGGGGTTTTGATTCTTTTTGGGGAAATTATCTCCTAAGAGAAATGAATCTTTGGTTTTTGAAGAAGTGATTTTGGAGGCTAACCCTTTCCAGGGGTTTTTATTAAAATGAAAGAATGATGTGGAGGCTAACCCTTTCCAGGGGTTTTGTTGAAAATGAAAGAATGTGTGGAGGCTAACCCTTTCCAGGGGTTTTGTTGAAATGATTTTGGAGGCTAACCCTTTCCAGGGGTTTTTGTTAAAATGAATGGCAGAAAGATTATCTAGTGGAGACTTCTTGTTTAAAGCCCAAGATGAAGGCTGACTCTGACTGAGGATAAGCAAACATGGATCCTAGACTCTGCTAAGGAAAATTGATGAAGATAAGGGTGACAGAGACTGTCCATGTCTCTCATTCCAAAAGGTGTACTCAATGTAAAATTGAGACAAACTTAGCTTGTTTAAAGTCTGGTTTAAATTGGAAGAAACTCACCAGGGTATGTTAAAAGGTGACTAAAGACCTGTTCCTATGTTTGTAAGAAACCTGATGGGTCCTTGTATACAAGCTCAAGAGGAAGCTGGAAATGCTTTTAAGAAGCCTGTGGGTCCTTGTATAAAGCCCAAGAGGAGGCTAATCGAGGGTCATCGAGGGTCCTTGTTATAGCACAAGAGAAAGCTATGTAGTTTTGAACTTATTTTGGCTTTAAGCAAATGGGTAAGAGGTTTCACCGGGAATAATTCCTCTTTGGGTGGATGTGTCCTATTTTTGGATTCTAAGGTTTTTGCCAAGATGTTTCACCGGGAATAATTCATCTTGGGGGTTTGAACTACAGATCTCTAATTAGGAAAGAGCCTTCACCGGGAAGACATTCTCAATCCTAGGCCATATTCCTATAATATATATATATATATATATATATATAGTTTAACTGTCCTAAGGTTTATACTCAAACGTAGTTCTAAACTAATATATATGCACAGTTTATATTTGATAGTAATTTAAATAAAGACTATAAATTGAAAGCTTGTAAAGCCTAACCTGGATGGAGTGGAGGCCTTTGGAGAAGTATGTACAAAGCCTTACCAGCAATTGATGGATAACAGTTGAATATATATATGATAAACAGTTAATGGTTTTTGAAAACAGAAGAAGTGAAGATGGACATAGGTCACATAGGTATCTGAAGAGTTTCACCGGGAATAATGCCCTTCAAATACCAGAAGAATGTTTTGAAAACAGAAAGGAGATTTTGTAAATACAGTTTTGAAAAACAAGCTAAGAAGAGAAGAAGGTGTTGGGACTTACACTCTATTAGAGGCCCACTTAAAAATGATTTACTGTTTATGAAAACAGTTGAAAAGATACGAGGTTCTGTTGTTTGAAAACCTCGATCGTCTGTTTACTTTGAAGTTTGAACATAATTTGAATTTTGACAAAAGTCAACTTAATTGAAGTACAGAAAAATCTATACCTAATTAAGACCTAAATGATTAGGGTTTTTAACACTAAAACACTTATGAAATATTAGGTTTTGAGATTTTAATGAAAACATATATTAAAATATATTTTAAAATACTTAAAACAACACCATTTTTAACCTAATAAAAATATATAAAATAAATAATATTTTTATGATTTTTTTGATTATTTATAAAATATATATATATTAATCAATAAGTGCATAAAAAATGAATTAAAAAGGAGTTAATTTGATAGGTTAACTAATTGGTTAAAGTTGTGAAGAAATTAAGTGGAAAAGGTGATAAAAAAAATGGTTTTGTCACCTAGAGGGCTTGAACTCGCGCCCTCCAAGTCATTGGCCAAAACTCCCACCATCTGGGCTACGCGCGCAGTTTGTTATTCACACGCATACAACATAATATATTTTAAAACAAGCCAGAAGATTCAAATTTTGCGCGCGCCATGTTCATCTTCTTCCTCGAGCTCAAAGATTTTCAAATTTCTAACTCTCTGGTTTCTCAACCAAATGGCATGATGTAAACATCAATCTTGTGCCAAATTCCCTCACGAATTCAAATATGTAACTAACATTTATTTATATTGGCTATAACTATCTAATTTCTCAGAGAACTCTAAGAACACATGAACCCTAAATTTGAAATTAAATGACAAGCAAGATGAATAAATGAATGATGATAGAGGGTTTTCAATCCTCTGATGATGCTGGACAAGATAGAATCGAGCTTTATCACAAAGAGTACTTAAATTAAAGAGATGGAGTTCAAAAACTTACCTCTGAAACTGAAGGTCGTACGAGTGATGGAGAACTTCTGGGCTTGTGTGAATGATCCTAAAAGCGTCCTTGGGACTCAGTGATGCTAACTGGATGTTTATTGTGGCCTGAATCCTTCTGAATTTCTCTACTCGACTCCTTCGATTTGGGCTTCAAGTGAACATGGAGGATGATGAATCTGCAGTTACAGATGAGCTGCGACCATCTGGATAGCTTCACTACCTCCTATGGAACGTGTCTAGATGACTGGCTTTGCTTGAAACCTCCAGAATTACTCTGTGGACCTCCAACTGCAAATGCTCCATAGTGAAAGCAACAATGGCGTTCCTCCACTTACAGAAGTGATCCAGGTGCTTGGATCACCTCAAATGAACCCCCTTGAGATGTTAGAATGCTTACTTTCCAAAGAAGAGCTTTGGTTTGAAGAAAACGATTCTTCTTGCCAAAGAACTTTGAAAAACCATAAGCATGAGAAGAGAAAGAGAAAGCAAGGATTATAGTTGCTTTGGTGTGTTTTTTGAATGAGAAAGAGTCCTCTATTTATAGGCAATTGATTCAGTATTGATTGAGAGAGTGAGCTTGCTTAATGAGGGAGTTTTGATTTCTTGGCCATGAAGAAATTCAAAGAATCTTCAAAATGCAATGATGGCCAAATCGAGCTAGCTCCCTATCTATTGATCTTATCTGGTCTTGGGGAACATTTCTGATGCAGAGGAGTGTTCCAATTGGTTGGTGAGAAGATTCCTTGGGTGATTCATCAATTTGCCATAAATTCACAAATGTAATCATTACATAATCACATGTTCTTGTTTTTAGAATCTTCTTCAATTCTCATGTCATGGTAAAAATGAATGCATGGCATGTTTGCAGATGTGTTATGGGTCATGTAGCATCCATAAGAGAGGTCATTTGCACAAAATTACAAAGTTTCAAATTGTACATGACCTATAATTTTACTTCATGAGGCCAACTTTGAACAAGCATAACTCTTAGCTCAAAATGAATTTGGAGAAGGTTGAACACAATTTGGAAAGCCCTAAACATCTAATTCAAATCATTAGTTTGGAGTTTCTTCAGAATCCTTTGGCAAATTTGTGAAAAATGAGGCCAAAGTTGGAAGAAAACTAGGTTAAAACACTTAGAAAAAATTTCTAAGTTTTTATAACCTAAAGCTTCAAAATTCCAAAACTCTTAAATGGTTGATCTTTTGAAAAAAGTTCCTATGTAAGATGTTGTTTTATTTTGAAAAATCTACAACTTTCATGTTGGAAGTTTTTTGAGTTGTGTAGGTGAAATTTTGAGTTCCCATAATGCCCTCAAAAACCCTAATTCCCGACTTTTTGTTCCTTGATGATTCTCTTTGAATTTCTTTGGTCAAATGACTTTAATATCCATATATTGATGATATTGATCCTTGAAAGTCATGGTTTGACCAAAAATCTTAAAAGTCAAAGGTGATCCCATACAGTTGACTTTTTCCAGATAAGGTGAGATTTTGGACTTTTGTGTGGAATTAAGATCTTCTCCTCAAATAAGTGATGTAAATGGGTTATATTGAGGTAGTAGAGGTCCTTGAATCATGTCTTGAGTTTTGGATCCATACCCTGATTAAAAGTCAACTATCCTGGTGAATTAGGTCAAAAACCCTAATTGTCGACCATATGAAAATAATGACTGTAGACTTTGAATTCAGGTGTGATGTCCAGTGGATCTTATTGTATGGATCATTTGAAGATGATTGAAGTTTTTAATGGATGTCCTGGAGCTTTTTAGGGTTTCCCAAAGGTGATCCCTGATTTCAGTCCTTGATAGGCTCAAAAACCCTAGTCTGGTGACCTGAGTAAATCTGTACTCAGAGGACTGGGTGTCTAATCAATCATAGGTGAAAAAATGAAGCTCTTGAGTCCTATGATTATGTTAGAGACTAATCCTTCTACTGATTGATCCTTTGCCTGAGTTTTCTTGTCTTTGAACATCCTTGATTAAATGCCAAATGAAGAAGTGACTGCTCTGGATACTTGCTTTGACCTGATGAAAATCCTGAAGATATATCATCTCAGGGGGGTCAAAAATTAGGGTATGACAGATGCCCCTATTTAAGTTTCTTTTATCTGGAGGGAGAGAGATTGATATCTCGATCTCTCCTGCGTGAAAGAGACTTAAATATCAAAGAATGCCCGAATTTTGGGCGCTCCTGAGATGTTGTAATTGATAAAATCCTTTCATGACTTGATCCCGTTGTCGCACTTGGCGGGGGATGAGGAGACAAACTCCTGTAGAAATACTTGATATGGACTCTGGTGAATGGATGGCAGTGTAGAATGCTCAATCCATCTTTTTTAACTAAGTGTTGACACTTAGAAAAAGGTAAACAACCTCCCCCTTGTTTCGGATGTCCATATCTCGAAACTGGTCTCAGCCGTGTTTGGACAATATCTCAGATAAAGAGAAAATTTCCAAAGGTTTGTTTCCACATCAAACTTCTCATCAGCACTTGGATATGAGATGCCATTTGATGGTAGTAAAGAAACTTTAAAGGTTTGTTTCCTCACCAAACTTCTCATCAGCACTTGGAGATGAGACGCCATTTGATGGTAGTAGAGAAACTTCAAAGGTTTGTTTCCTCATCAAACTTCTTATCAGCACTTGGAGATGAGACGCCATTTGATGGTAATAAAGAAACTTCAAAGGTTTGTTTCCTCACCAAACTTCTCATCAGCACTTGGAGATGAGACGCCATTTGATGGTAGTAGAGAAACTTCAAAGGTTTGTTTCCTCATCAAACTTCTTATCAGCACTTGGAGATGAGACGCCATTTGATGGTAATAAAGAAACTTCAAAGGTTTGTTTCCTCACCACACTTCTCATCAGCACTTGGAGATGAGACGCCATTTGATGGTAGTAGAGAAACTTCAAAGGTTTGTTTCCTCACCACACTTCTCATCAGCACTTGGAGATGAGACGCCATTTGATGGTAGTAGAGAAACTTCAAAGGTTTGTTTCCTCACCAAACTTCTCATCAGCACTTGGAGATGAGACGCCATTTGATGGTAGTAGAGAAACTTCACCATCTTCCCTTTTGACTTGACGTCTTTGAAAGAATGTCATATGGCCTCATGATCTTTTGAGGGGCTAATGACTTTGCTTGAAAGCGGACGAACTGTTTTCGGGGTGAAAACCAACATTCACCGACTTATGCCAGGGAATCAACAAACTGTTTTCCTAAGAGGAAAAACTGCCATTTGTCGACTCATGCCGGGGAATCAACAAACTGTTTTTCTTAAGAGGAAAACTGCCATTTGTCGACTCTGAGGGGAATTAACAAACTATTTTCCTAGGAGGAAAACTGCCATTTGTCAACTCTGAAGGGGATGAAACATCCCAGAAACAGACAAACTGTTTGAAGAAACTGCCATTTGTCGATCTCTTGAATGTTTAACAGACAAACTGTCTTTCCTTGGGGAAAGACTGCCATTTGCCAATTGCTAGGGGAACAAACTGTCTTCTACTGGGAGAGACTGCCATTTGTTGATCCTGTCGTGAAAGAAAGTGAGCAAACTGTCTTCTGATGAAAGAGACTGCCATTTGCTGACTTTGTTGAGGAATCTTTAAGCGAAACGAACTGTCTTCATGAAGAAGGCTGCTATTCGTTATTTTTGTCCGAAAAAGTGAGTGAACTGTCTTTTGCCGAAAGAGACTGCCATTCACTGACTCCGCTGGGGAATCATTTGTCGATCTGCTGGGGAGATTCCCGATTATTTTCTTTGACGAAGAGTGGCATCTCTTGACCCTGCTGGGGAAATACCAAACTGTTTCCTTTGACGAAGAGTGGCATCTCTTGACCCTGCTGGGGAAATACCAAACTGTTTTCCAGGAGGAAAAACTACCACTTATCAATTATGTCGGGGAATCCACACTTCTTGGAGAAGAGAACCGCTCATCGACCCTGTGGGGAATCCCAAAATGCGAAACAAACTATCTTATTTGAAGAAGATTGTCGAGCGTCGCTCTGCAGGAAATTTTCAGTTGGGGAATTCCAAAAGTGAACAAACTATGTCTTTGAGGGAGACTACCATTTGTTGACTTGCTTGGGGAATTTGGGTGTATGAACCTTCTTTATGAAGAAGAAAAACCCTTTCACAACTTCGCAGGGGAATCTTGAGTATATGCCCAAGTAATTTGGGTATTCACATGATCAAAGCCTGACTCGACTATGCAGTTATAATGTATGCATGAATATTATGACAAATATAAAATGTAAAGTGAAAGTGAATATAATTGTCGCGGATGTAAAATCCTATGATACGACTTGAATCTTGTTGATCAGAAGATCTCCTCTTCTTGTAGTTCGAACTCTGTCGGGAATACCTGGTTATCAGTTGTCCGCTGTCCGAAGTGAGTAATATGAATTGAAGTGAAGATCCGTCATCGGGAGTGAAGGATAGAAAAACACTTAGAAAGGGGGGGTTTGAATAAGTGTAGCTTTAAAAACTTGACTGATAAAAATAAATTGCACAGTTATTTTTATCCTGGTTCGTTGTTAACTAAACTACTCCAGTCCACCCCCGCAGAGATGATTTACCTCAACTGAGGATTTAATCCACTAATCGCACGGATTACAATGGTTTTCCACTTAGTCCGCGACTAAGTCTTCTAGAGTATCCTGATCACAACCTGATCACTCCAGGAACAAATGCTTAGACACAAGCTAAGACTTTCTTAGAGTATCCTGACCACCACGTGATCACTCTAATTACAACTGCTTAGACACAAGCTAAGACTTCCTAGAGTATCCTGATCAACACTTGATCACTCTAGTTACTTACAAATTAATGTAATCAAATAAGAGTTTTACAATGCTTCTTAAAAGCTATAATCACAACAGTGATATTTCTCTTAACGTTTAAGCTTAATCTCACTAATATATTACAACAGCAATGTAGTGAGCTTTGATGAAGATGAAGTTTCTGAGCTTTTAGTTTGAGCAGCGTTTCAGCAAGTTAATTGTTAGCAATTCATCATGCTTGCTTCTCATCAGAACTTCATATATATAGGCGTTGGAGAAGATGACCGTTGAGTGCATTTAATGCTTTGCGTGTTCCGTACAGCATCGCATTTAATGTTATACGCTTTTGTCAACTACCTCGAGCCTTGTTCACGCTGTGTCTACTGACGTTGCCTTTAATAGCTTCTAACGTTCCTTTTGTCAGTCAGTGTAGCCTGCCACTTGTACTTCCTTCTGATCTGATGTTTGTGAATACAACGTTTGAATATCATCAGAGTCAAACAGCTTGGTGCAAAGCATCTTCTGATCTTCTGACCTTGAAGTGCTTCTGAGCGTGATACCATCAAAACTTCAGTGCTTCTGATCTCATGTTCTTCTGATGCTTTCATAGACCCATGTTCTGATTCTGCTTCGACCATCTTCTGATGTCTTGCCAGACCATGTTCTGATGTTGCATGCTGAACCCTTTGAGACAAAGCTTCTGAGCGCTGAATTATGCATACTCTTTATATATTTCCTGAAAAGGAAATTGCATTTGATTAGAGTACCATATTGTCTTAAGCAAAATTCATATTATTGTTATCATCAAAACTAAGATAATTGATCAGAACAAATCTTGTTCTAACAATCTCCCCCTTTTTGATGATGACAAAAACATATATAAATGATATGAATTTGCGATCAGAAAGAGCAGACGGCAAAAGACAAATTACACAGCTATAGCATAAGCATGTGAATATGTCTCCCCCTGAGATTAACAATCTCCTCCTGAGATGAATAATCTCCCCCTGAAATAAATACTCGAAGAACTTTAATAATAAAAGACTTCCCTGATTATTTCGGTAGAGACGATCACATAAGCTTCTGTCTTCAGAGAATTCATAGCTTCTGACTTCTGCTTCCATTGGACAGCTTCAGAACTTGAATTTCTTTAGATCCCTAGAACACTCATAGCTTCTGATTCCTGCTTCCATTTAGGACAGCTGCAGAACTTGAATTTCTTTGATCTTCAGAACATTCACAACTTCTGATTCCTGCTTCCATCTAGGACAGCTTCAGAACTTGAATTTCTTTGATCTTCAGAACATTCACAGCTTTTGATTTCTGCTTCCATTTAGGACAGCTTCAGAACTTGAGTTTTCTGGATCTTTAGAATATTCACAGCTTCTGATTTCTGCTTCCCTCGGATAGCTTCAGAGCTTTGAATTTCTACCAACATCACTTCATGCTAGATTTGTATCAGAACATTGTTGAATGTACCAGAGCATCATCAGAGCATCTCTACATCCTGAAATGTTACAGAACAAAAACTAAACGACAAAAGTCAGCATGAACGAGTCAGAACATAAAATGTATATTAGAACACATGATATGTATCAGAGCCATATAGGCTAAAATAATGTATCAGAGCAAATAGAATTTTGTCAAAGCAAATAGACAAATTTTGGATCAAATTCTATTATCAGTGCTTCTGATTCTGAAGCTTGACAGCACTCAGCTTGCTTCAGTTTCCATAAGCTTATTCTTTTTACAGAATAACGCTTCTTATGGTTTTGCTTTGAAGATTCTCTTCACTTCTTTATACCTGCAAAACACTTAAACCATATAGAACTTGCAGTTCTTGTTAGTAAATGTGTGGGAGCTTTACCCAGCAACTGATAGATTAATCAAATCATTTATCATTTATCTTCTCCCCCTTTTTGTCATAACATCAAAAAGAATATTCCAAAAGATTCAGATGTATAAAACGACAAATAAAATCACTGGAATGTAAAAACAAAGAAACTTTTCATTGATAATCAAAAGATATTACATGAGAAGATGTTTAACAAGCAGATGCAACAAGGAAAGAAAACTACTAAGACCAAAGACTAAGACCCTAGCTAAGACAAAATCTGCGCCAGCATGTCTTGAACCCTGTCATAATTTGCAGTTTTCCTTGCCATGAAGGAGTGAAACGCATTATTGACTGCTTCTTGGGCTTCCAGGCGAGGGGTCCGGGAGACTTGATTCTGATGCAGATTTTCCACAATCTCTATCAGAAACAACATTCTCAGCAGGTGAAGATGAAGAGATTTCTTTGGAATGGGTTGAGGGAGAGGAAAGGTTAGATGAAGAGGAAGTTGAGTCTTGAAGGTAAAAAGATGAGGAAGAAGATGGAGATGATGGAGGGCTTTCACCAGGGGGTTGAAACACACGTCTAGAATAGTTTCCAGACAACTTTGCTTCGAATGGATTCACCTTGAGAGGGTCATAGGTGATCTTTATCTTTTTGGGTTTGGAAGAAGATGTTTCAACAGCTTTTCTCTTTTTGTTTTGATCATTTTCATGGTTTCCTGGGCTTGATGAAGAGTTCATGATGGATTTGCAGATAATGAACAGCTAGGGTTTGATATGAATGCAGAGAGATAGAGAAGGAAAGCAAAGACAGAGTGTAATAGAGAAAATATAAGAGGGAAGGAGAAGCGTTTGAAAAGTATTTAAAATAAAATGAAACAAATGATGGATAGCATTTAATGTTACGTGACATGAGGAGAGATAATAAAGACAAATGAGGTGACTAGCACAGTTACCTATGGTCGGCGTCCCTTCAACTGCACGCGCGCTTATCCATGAACAGTAAAAACAGGTTTACCATCCCGAGATAAAACGTTACAGCTGTTTTGCTTTAAAAGAGGTTCTGAATCAACTTAGACAATGAAACGTTAGTAATAACCGAATCATAATTTCTAAAAGATTTTAATCAGAACTTCTGATAAAAAAAATAATCCACTTTCATTTCAGAAGATACTCATGCATAAGAATTTCTCATCTTCTCATTCTGGGCATAAATCCATACTGATGTTCTTCAGAATGAACTTAAACCTATCTTCAGCCAGAGGTTTTGTAAAGATATCAGCCCATTGATGGTCTGTATCCACAAAGTTTAAAGATAGAACACCCTTCTGAACATAGTCCCTTATGAAATGATGTTTAATCTCAATATGTTTAGCTTTTGAATGAAGAATAGGATTCTTAGATAAACATATAGCAGAAGTATTATCACAGAATATAGGAATGTTACTCTCATATATCTGATAATCTTCTAGCTGACTCTTCATCCAGAGCATCTGTGTACTGCAACCAGCAGCAGCGACATATTCTGCTTCTGTTGTTGATAGAGCAATAGTTGCTTGCTTCTTGCTATACCAGGAGATCAAATGACTTCCAAGAAATTGGCAACTTCCTGAAGTACTCTTTCTTTCAATTCTGTCTCCAGCATAGTCAGCATCGCAGAATCCTACTAAGTTGTATTCTTTAGATTTTCTGTAAACTAAGCCAACATTAGTAGTACCTTTCAGATACCTTAGAATTCTCTTAACAGCAGTTAAATGAGATTCTCTAGGGTCTGATTGGAATCTAGCACACAAACAAACACTGAACAGAATGTCAGGTCTAGAAGCAGTCAAATATAGAAGAGATCCAATCATACCTCTGTATAACTTCTAATCTACCTTCTTACTTACCTCATCCTTACCTAGGATGCATGTTGGATGCATAGGAGTTTTGGCTTCTTTGCAGTCTAGAAGATTAAACTTCTTCAGAAGTTCCTTCACATACTTGGTTTGGTGAACATACGTTCCTTCTGATGTTTGATTTATTTGTATTCCAAGGAAATACTTGAGTTCTCCCATCATGCTCATTTCAAACTCAGCCTGCATAGACTCAGCAAACTCCTTTCCAAGTGTAGCATTAGATGTTCCAAAAATAATATCATCTACATATATTTGACAAATTAAAATATCCCTTTTAAAGGTTTTACAAAAGAGAGTAGTGTCCACTTTTCCTCTAGTGAAACCATTATCCAGAAGGAAAGAACTTAAGCGTTCGTACCAAGCTCTGGGAGCTTGTTTCAATCCATACAACGATTTCTTTAGTTTAAAAACATGATTAGGAGACATAGAGTCTTCAAACTCAGGAGGTTGATGGACATAAACTTCTTCATCTATATAACCATTTAAGAAGGCACTCTTAACATCCATCTGATAGAGAGTGATGTTATGTTGAGTGGCAAATGAAATTAATAGACGAATAGATTCTAACCTGGCCACTGGTGCAAAGGTTTCTGTATAGTCAATCCCTTCTTGCTGACTGTAACCCTGAGCCACCAGTCTGGCTTTGTTCCTTACCACTTCACCTTTCTCACTGAGCTTGTTTCTGAAGACCCATTTTGTACCGATTATATTGAATCCATCTGGTCTAGGAACAAGATCCCAAACATCATTCCTTGTAAACTGATTCAGTTCTTCTTGCATAGCAATTATCCAGTCTGGATCTTCTAGAGCATGATCAACAGAAGTTGGCTCGATCAAAGATACAAGACCTAATTGACAGTCTGCATTGTTCTTAAGGAATGCTCTTGTTCTGATTGGATCATCCTTCTTTCCAAGAATGACATCTTCTGAATGACCAGAAATGAGTCTGGATGATCTTCTGACAGATGGTTCTTCAGAAATGCTTAGATTCTCCAGAGAAGCTGATACTTGATCTTCAGATTCTTTGCTTCTGAGAAGCTCTACTTCTGATGCGTTGCTTCTTGGCTCAACAACTTCTGATACATCAATATCACAATCTGCAAAATTATCATACTGCTTTGGTTTTTCATAACCAAGCTTATCATCAAACCTGATATTGATTGATTCTTCTACAGTCAATGTTTCAGTATTGTATACTCTGTAGCCTTTTGAGCGTTCAGAATATCCAAGAAGGAAACATTTTTGTGCTTTGGAATCAAATTTACCAAGATGATCTTTAGTGTTCAGAATAAAGCATACACATCCAAAAGGATGGAAATATGAAATGTTGGGCTTTATATTCTTTCACAATTCATAAGGAGTCTTATTTAGAATAGGTCTGATAGAGATTCTATTCTGAATATAGCATGCAGTGTTTATTGCTTCTGCCCAGAAATGTTTAGCCATATTGGTTTCATTGATCATGGTTCTGGCCATTTCTTGCAGAGTCCTATTCTTTCGTTCTACAACTCCATTTTGCTGTGGAGTTCTAGGACAAGAGAAATCATGGGCAATACCATTTTCTTTGAAGAACTTTTCAAAGAATCTGTTCTCAAATTCACCACCATGATCACTTCTAACCTTTATGATTTTACACTCTTTTTCAGATTGAATCTGAATGCAGAAATCAAAGAACACTGAATGAGACTCATCCTTGTGTTTCAAGAATTTTACCCATGTCCAGCGGCTATAATCATCTACGATAACTAATCCATATTTCTTTCCTCTGACAGATGCTGTTTTTACTGGGCCAAACAGATCAATGTGCAAGAGTTCTAATGGCCTTGAGGTAGAAACAATATTCTTGGACTTGAATGCAGGTTTGGAGAACTTGCCCTTCTGACATGCTTCACAAAGAGCATCTGATTTGAATTTCAGATTAGGGAGTCCTCTGACAAGATCCAGTTTGTTAATCTGAGAAATCTTTCTCAAACTAGCATGACCTAATCTTCTGTGCCAGACCCACTGCTCTTCAGAAACAGACATAAGACAAGTCACCTTCTGACTCAAAAGATCTTGCAGATCTGTCTTATAAATGTTGTTCTTCCTCTTGCCGGTAAATAGGATTGAGCCATCCTTCTGATTTACAGCCTTGCAAGACTTTTGATTAAAGATTATATCATAACCATTGTCACTCAATTGACTGATAGATAAGAGGTTATGTGTTAATCCTTCTACAAGAAGTACATTTGAAATGGAAGGAGAGTTACCAGACTTTATAGTTCCAGAGCCAATTATCTTGCCCTTCTGATCTCCTCCAAACTTGACTTCTCCACCTGGTTTAAGCACCAGGTCTTGGAATGTAGACCTTCTTCCCGTCATGTGTCGCGAGCACCCAGAGTCCAGGTACCATGACATTTTGCTTTCTGTCCTCTTTGCCGCCAAGGATATCTGTAACAGAAATTATCTTCTCCTTAGGTACCCACAATTTCTTGGGTCCTTTCTTGTTAGTTCTCCTCAAGTTCTGGTGGAACTTGGGTTTAGCAAAATATTTAACAGGAGGAACAGAATGATACTTCTTATTCTGAGTTCCATGATATTTCTTAGGTTGTGTCACATGCTTCTTGGTGTTTGTTATGTGAAAACTTTGTGCATGTGATGTGTGCTTAATATCATGGGAGTGGCCAAATTTAAATTGGTTATACAGAGGCTTGTATGATATTTTCATATCATCCACAGATTTAAGCTTGTATGGGATTTCACCCTCATAACCAATGCCAACTCTCTTGTTCCCAGACACAGCATATATCATAGAAGCTAGCTGACTTCTACCAATACTTCTAGATAAGAACTTCCTGAAACTTAAATCATATTCTTTCAGAATATGATTCAGACTGGGAGTGGATTTTTCTGAATCAGAAGGAGATCCCACATTATTGGATAATTTTAAAACTTTTTCTTTTAATTCAGAATTTTCCAACTCAAGCTTCTTAGTTTCAAATTCAAATTGCTTTTTCAGCTTTTTGTATTTGATACTAAGATGAGCTTTTAATTCAAGAAGCTCTGTTAGACTGGAAACTAACTCTTCTCTAGATAGTTCAGAAAATACCTCTTCAGAATCTGATTCTGATGTAGATTCTGATCCATCATCTTCTGTCGCCATCAGCGCAAAGTTTGCCTGCTCTCCTTCAGAGTCTGATCCTGATTCTGATTCAGAATCATCCCATGTTGCCATAAGACCTTTCTTCTTATGAAACTTCTTCTTGGGATTCTCCTTCTGAAGTTTCGGACACTCATTCTTGTAATGTCCAGGCTCATTGCACTCATAGCAGACAGCCTTCTTCTTGTCAGATCTTCTGTCACCAGAAGATTCTCCTCGTTCAAATTTCTTTGAACTTCTGAAGCCTATGAACTTCCTTTGCTTGCTCTTCCAGAGTTGGTTCACCCTTATGGAGATCATGGACAGTTCATCTTCTTCTTCAGATTCTGATTCTTCAGGATCTTCTTCTCTAGCCTGAAAAGCGTTAGTGCATTTTTTAACATTAGATTTTAATGCAATAGACTTACCTTTCTTCTGAGGCTCGTTTGCGTCCACCTCTATTTCATGGCTTCTCAAGGCACTGATAAGCTCTTCCAAAGAAACTTCATTCAGATTCTTGGCAATCTTGAATGCTGTTACCATTGGACCCCATCTTCTGGGTAAGCTTCTGATAATTTTCTTTACATGATCAGCCTTGGTGTAGCCTTTATCGAGAACTCTCAATCCAGCAGTCAGAGTTTGAAATCTAGAAAACATCTTCTCAATGTCTTCATCATCCTCCATCTTGAAGGCTTCATATTTCTGGATTAGAGCAAGAGCTTTGGTCTCCTTGACTTGAGCATTTCCTTCATGAGTCATCTTCAAGGACTCATATATGTCATGGGCCGTTTCCCTGTTAGATATCTTCTCGTACTCAGCATGAGAGATAGCATTCAGCAAAACAGTCCTGCATTTGTGATGATTCTTGAAATCTTTCTTTTGATCATCATTCATTTCGCTTCTCGTGAGCCTTACACCAGTAGCTTTAACAGGATGTTTGTAACCATCCAGCAGAAGATCCCATAGATCAGCATCCAGACCAAGAAAGTAACTTTCCAGTTTATCTTTCCAGTATTCAAAGTTTTCACCATCAAATACTGGTGGTCTAGTATAACCATTGTTACCATTGTATTGCTCAGCAGAGCCAGATGTAGATGCAGCTGGATTTGTTGGAATTTCACCAGCCATCTTTTACTGAAGCGTTTTTCTCTTCCTGAATCTTTTCTAAACACGGTTAAGTGCTTGCACCTTAGAACCGGCGCTCTGATGCCAATTGAAGGATAGAAAAACACTTAGAAAGGGGGGTTTTGAATAAGTGTAGCTTTAAAAACTTGACTGATAAAAATAAATTGCACAGTTATTTTTATCCTGGTTCGTTGTTAACTAAACTACTCCAGTCCACCCCCGCAGAGATGATTTACCTCAACTGAGGATTTAATCCACTAATCGCACGGATTACAATGGTTTTCCACTTAGTCCGCGACTAAGTCTTCTAGAGTATCCTGATCACAACCTGATCACTCCAGGAACAAATGCTTAGACACAAGCTAAGACTTTCTTAGAGTATCCTGACCACCACGTGATCACTCTAATTACAACTGCTTAGACACAAGCTAAGACTTCCTAGAGTATCCTGATCAACACTTGATCACTCTAGTTACTTACAAATTAATGTAATCAAATAAGAGTTTTACAATGCTTCTTAAAAGCTATAATCACAACAGTGATATTTCTCTTAACGTTTAAGCTTAATCTCACTAATATATTACAACAGCAATGTAGTGAGCTTTGATGAAGATGAAGTTTCTGAGCTTTTAGTTTGAGCAGCGTTTCAGCAAGTTAATTGTTAGCAATTCATCATGCTTGCTTCTCATCAGAACTTCATATATATAGGCGTTGGAGAAGATGACCGTTGAGTGCATTTAATGCTTTGCGTGTTCCGTACAGCATCGCATTTAATGTTATACGCTTTTGTCAACTACCTCGAGCCTTGTTCACGCTGTATCTACTGACGTTGCCTTTAATAGCTTCTAACGTTCCTTTTGTCAGTCAGCGTAGCCTGCCACTTGTACTTCCTTCTGATCTGATGTTTGTGAATACAACGTTTGAATATCATCAGAGTCAAACAGCTTGGTGCAAAGCATCTTCTGATCTTCTGACCTTGAAGTGCTTCTGAGCGTGATACCATCAAAACTTCAGTGCTTCTGATCTCATGTTCTTCTGATGCTTTTATAGACCCATGTTCTGATTCTGCTTCGACCATCTTCTGATGTCTTGCCAGACCATGTTCTGATGTTGCATGCTGAACCCTTTGAGACAAAGCTTCTGAGCGCTGAATTATGCATACTCTTTATATATTTCCTGAAAAGGAAATTGCATTTGATTAGAGTACCATATTGTCTTAAGCAAAATTCATATTATTGTTATCATCAAAACTAAGATAATTGATCAGAACAAATCTTGTTCTAACAGGGAGATGTTCGCAAAGCGACCTCATGGGGAAATCTTGGTTCCCGGAGTCTCAACCGTTCTCGGAGTAGCTGTTTGCATTCTTCCTATTGTTTGTAAACCTTAGAAAGAAAATTTCACCTCTATTTTTTGCAAGTAAATTCATTTTATTTTATGAAAACATTTGTTTCAAGAAAATGACTGTTTAAACTTAAAATGCATTTCAAGAAACTGAATAAGACTCGATTTGCAAAGAAAGCACAAGGCTCAAATTATTATATATGGAATGGTAATCAGCCAAATGCTTGATTCCATGGAGTATTTACAATGTTGGAAATTGGTAATTTTTTTTTTGGGAAAAGGGCTACGATGAAACGTGACGACCGTTATCTTTCCCTTCCACTCCGAGTTGCGTTATATTCGTGCTTCGTAGAAGATGACCTACTGCTGATGAATACTCCGCTATGGATTTTTGAATGATCAAGTTTGTCCTGAACACAGTTACTTGCCATATATCCCTAACTTTTGCGTAAACTACCCCTTTCGGGTTTTAAGTCTACCGGGATTGATTATTTATTTTTTATGTCTCTAACTTTTGCCTGAATCGCCCTTTCGGGTTTTCGATTCACCGAGACGCTCTTTTTTGCCTAAGCTACTCTTTGCGAGTTTTCAACTTAGCGAGCTGTTCTTTTAATTATTTAGGCGAAGTATTTCTTGACTGCGTCGACGTTCACAGGACGGGTGAATTCTTCTCCATCCATAGTCGTGAGTATTAAGGCTCCTCCTGAGAAAGCTCTCTTGACCACGTAGGGGCCGTCATAATTGGGAGTCCATTTCCCTCTCGAATCTGTGAGAAAAGATTGAATCTTTTTAGTACAAGGTCGCCTTCTTTGATTGTGCGAGGTCGCACCTTTTTGTCGAAAGCTTTCTTCATTCTTTGTTGATATAGCTGACCGTGGCATAAAGCTGTCATGCGCTTTTCTTCGATCAAGTTCAATTCATCGAATCTGCTTTGACACCACTCAGCTTCTGTTAATTTTGCCTCCATCAAGACCCTCATTGATGGGATCTCAACCTCTATAGGTAGGACTGCCTCCGTGCCATATACAAGGGAGAAAGGAGTTGCTCCAGTCGAAGTACGTACTGATGTACGGTAACCATGAAGAGCATACGGGAGCATTTCATGCCAATCTTTGTAAGTGATGACCATCTTCTGAATGATTTTCTTGATGTTTTTGTTAGCTACTTCTACAGCCTCATTCATCTTTGGTCTGTAAGGAGATGACTTGTGATGCTCAATCTTGAATTCTTCACAAAGCTCCTTCATCATTTTGTTATTCAAATTTGACCCATTGTCAGTGATTATCTTGCTAGGAATGCCGTAGCGACAGATGATGTGATTCTTGATAAACCTGACGACAACTTGTCTTGTAACGTTTGCATATGAAGCTGCTTCAACCCATTTGGTGAAATAGTCTATAGCTACCAAGATGAAGCGATGTTCGTTGGACGCTTTTGGCTCGATCATTCCAATCATGTCGATTCCCCACATGGAGAAAGGCCAAGGGGAAGAGAGTATGTTGAGAAGAGATGGTGGCACATGAATTCTATCGGCGTAGATCTGACATTTGTGACACCTCTTTGCGTACTGGTAGCAATCTGACTCCATCGTCAGTCAATAATATCCTGCTCTCAGTATTTTCCTTGTCATGGTGTGTCCATTGGTGTGAGTACCAAAGGAACCTTCATGTATTTCTCTCATGAGTACTTCTGCTTCTTTTCTGTCAACGCATCTGAGCAGAACCATGTCGAAGTTTCTCTTGTACAGAACATCTTCATTCAGGAAGAATCTACAAGCTAACCTTCTCAAAGTCTTTCTATCTTTCTTTGATGCCCCAAGAGGGTACTCTTGCTTTTGAAGAAAGTTCTTGATGTCGTGATACCACGGTTTGTCGTCGATGATTGCTTCTACTGTGAAAACATGAGCGGGCCTATCCAGGCGCATAACATCGATCCGAGGAATGTCATTCCAATGATTTATCTTAATCATGGAAGAGAGTGTGGCTAATGCATCAGCCAAGTTGTTTTCTTCACGAGGAATGTGATGAAAATCTACCCTGTCGAAGAATGGTAACAATCTTCTCGCGTAGTCTTTGTAAGGAATTAGCCCTGGTTGGCGTGTTTCCCATTCTCCTTTGATTTGATTGATGATCAAAGCAGAATCTCCGTATACATCCAAGTGTTTGATCCTTAGATCCACGGCTTCTTCGAGACCCATGATGCAAGCTTCATATTTGTTAGGAGTAAATTAATGGTAAATTCATGTGTTAATAGAAGTAATTTAGTCTCCAAACCAATGCAAAATGTGATGAATCCATAGGTTTTTATGAAGAAGTGAACTGAATAAGTTTAGTTCATGTATAAAGCAAATCGAATCACTTGTGGGTGTTATTGTTGCAGGTTTTGAGCTGAATTGGAACTTAAGAAGAACATGAGGAGGATAGAGAGCTTGAAGTCTCAAAGGAAAAGGAAAAAATTGGTTTTTGCAAAGGTCGCGCCGCGAGAGTTCTTCCTTGCGCCGCGAAAATACCTCTGTTTGAGGGGCGCGCCGCGCCAGCCCGTTGCCGCGCCGCGGTCTCGGCGTTAAAAGCCCAAAAATTCTGTTTAAAAGCCCTAGCTTCCAAGAGAAAAGGGTGGTTGGAGATCTTTTGTGAGCGAAATTAGGAGAGCATTCTGAGTTTGCAGTCAAGAACAACAATTGAAGGTCAATTCTTTACCAATCGAAGACATTCCATTGATGAAGATGAATCCCTCCATTAATTCTTGTGTGTTCTTCATGTCTATGGAGAGCTAAATTCCTCTTGTTGAGTTTAAGGTAGTAGTTAACCTATGAATATACAATACCATTGATTCTTTCCTATGAACAATTGTTTGAATTTTATTATCAATAAGAAACCTTGCTTTTAATTTACATCATTGTTGAATCCTTGATCGAAAGAGAGGATTTTTACTTTTGCCCTAGGTTACTATATTGATTCAATTGCAATTTGCAGAGATGGAATTGTGATTGGGTTTTCATAATTATCGTTCCTAATTACTATTATCGTTATTGATATTTGGAGAGATCGAATCTCATACCGGTAAAAGTTATCTAATTTGGTTTGCAGACATGGAATCATATTTGAGGATAAGTGAAGATAATAGTTCAAATGATTGTTCAATTGTGAATTAATCCATAAGTTGTATAGGAATAGGTTGATGAACCCTAAAAGCTCAACATCTTTCTTTAATTGTTAACACAAAGTTCTTTACTTGCTTTTATTTTATTATTTGCTTTTGATATTATTAGAAGTATAAAACAAACCAAACAAAATTTCCTAACTCAAAATAAACAACTATAGAACGGCAGTGATATTAACCAATCCCTGTGGATACGATATATTACCGAAAATATTTACCCACAAATACTTTCAACAATATTCGGCCTCATTGTTTGTGCACTTGAAAGTTAATCTGGCAGTAAATGGAATATGGGTACCCTGAGGTGTAACAATGATTGCCCCAATTCCTCGTCCATAAGCATTGACAGCTCCGTCAAAGATTAAGCCCCACTGGGATCCTATCTCAGGTCCTTCGTCTGGTAGTGGCTCGTCGCAATCTTTCATCTTGAGGTACATGACGTCTTCGTCCGGAAAGTCAAAACTGGTTGATTCATGACCATTGAGTGGGTGGTGAGCCAGGTGCTCAGCTAGAATGCTTCCTTTCACAGCTTTCTATGCGTGATACTCAATGTCATATTCTGATAACAACATCTGCCAACGGGAAATTCTCCCGGTTAAGGCAGGCTTCTCAAAGATGTACTTGATTGGATCCATATGAGAGATCAAACAAGTAGTATGTCGAATCATGTACTGGCGGAGACGGTTGGCAGCCCAGGCCAAAGCACAACACGTCTTCTCGAGCATGGAGTAGCGGGATTCACAGTCAGTGAATTTTTTGCTTAGGTAGTAAATGGCATGCTCTTTTCTCTTTGTCTCGTCTTGCTGTCCAAGGACACAACCCATGGAGTCTTCTAAGACGGTTAAGTACATTATTAAAGGTCTTCCTTCCACTGGAGGAGACAAAATGGGGGGTTCGAGCAGATATTCTTTAATGCTGTCGAACGCTTTCTGACAATCGTCTGTCCAGACGCAACTTTGATTTTTCCGTAGAAGTTTGAAAATAGGAGCACAAGTTGCAGTCATGAGATATATGAATCTCGAGATGTAATTCAGACGTCCAAGAAATCCTCTAACTTGTTTCTCGGTTCTGGATGAAGGCATTTCTTGAATTGCCTTGACTTTGTCTGGATCTACTTCAATTCCTCGTTTGCTGACAATGAAACCAAGGAGTTTTCCTGTGTAGACACCAAAGGTACACTTGTTGGGGTTCAGGCGAAGCTGAAACTTCCGTAAGCGTTGAAATAACTTTGTCAGATTCTGTATGTGATCTTCTTTATTTTCTGATTTGGCAATCATGTCGCCCACATAGACTTCCACTTCTTTATGCATCATGTCGTGGAAAAGCGTAGTCATGGCCCTTTGATAAGTTGCCCCTGCGTTCTTTAGTCCAAAAGGCATAACACGATAGCAGAACGTGCCCCAGGGGGTGATGAAAGCTGTTTTCTCCATGTCTTCAGGTGCCATTTTGATTTGGTTGTATCCTGAAAATCCGTCCATGAACGAGAAAACTTTGGATTTTGTTGTACTGTCTACCAACATATCAATATGTGGTAAAGGAAAATCATCCTTAGGGCTAGCTTTGTTCAAATCTCTGTAGTCGACGCACATGCGGACTTTTCCGTCTTTCTTAGGAACGGGAACAATGTTAGCTAACCACTGAGGGTATTCGGAAGTGACGAGGAAACCTGCGTTGATTTGCTTTTGAACTTCCTCTTTGATTTTCATGGCCATCTCCGGATGAGTTCTTCTCAATTTTTGTTTGACCGGAGGGCATTCTGCTTTTAATGGCAAGTGATACTCCACTATACTGGTATCCAACCCTGGCATATCTTGATAAGACCAAGCGAAGACATCTGAGAATTCTTTGAGCAGTTGTATCAAACTCTCTCTGATCTCTGAACTAAGCGAAGCTCCAATCTTAACCTCTTTTCTGTTTCCATCGGAACCAAGGTTAATGATCTCTAGAGGCTCATTGTATGGCTGAATGGCCTCTTCCTTTTGTTGAAGTAATCGTGAAATCTCCTTTGATATTTCTTCGTCTTCTTCTTCCTCTGCCTCGAATACAGGAAACTCAAAGCTTGGAGAAGTCATACGATCGCACGTTTCAACGGGGTATTTTATGATTAATATCCATATGTGTGATAAATTTTATTTAGACAGCGAGGGAAGACTCGGTGTATGCAGTTAATGAAATTTTTGATGTTTTTTAAGGGTGTTTTTTAGGATTACCAATTTCCCAAAAAAGAAAAGGGAAAACTAAACGAAGGAACAAAATGACATTTTTATTTATTGACAGTCATTTCTTGAAACAAAGACCCTATAAAACAAAACTCTATTGCTTTGGGCGAAGCAAAGAGGGACATTTTCCTAAGAAATAGTAAAATGCAAAGCCCTATGAAACATCTCTTCACCCTGGGCTATGGTGAGAGGACAAAATAAACGGTGGAAGTTCCTACTTAAGAGTGCGAACAACAGTTGTAACTTCAACAGCTGTCCAATAGTGGCGAACCCCATTGTGCACTAAGTAATCTGGAACCTTAGGCTTAAGCTGGCCTGTGGTATGTCTTGATTTACCAACCACTGTCTTTGCAACACTCAGACGATCTTCTTCTACTTCAGTAGACTGAGCGGTGTGAGCATACCCATTTCCAAGTGGAGTATGTCGAACTTTCTTTTGAGGAAACTTCCAATCTTCTGAATGGAGAGACTCGTTGTCGAAGACACTTTCGAGATCATCCTCTTCTGTATTTTGGTCTTGCTCTTCTCCCAAGATGGCATTGACTAGATATGTAAACTCTAGGTCCGTAGCCTCGGGAGGTGACTTGGGGATATAATCCTCAATGATGATTTCACTAGTCGATGATGATGAATAGCAAGGGTTATATATCTCTTTTGGCTGAGAGAGGTACTCAAAATCACTGTTCCATCCAGTTGGAACAATATCTTCAAGAGAGATTCTTGAACTTTCAGGAGCGGAGTATTTCACCATGTAGTCGAATTTTCCGCTTGGTTCTCCTAATGTATCCCAAGTTTCTTCGTGGATAGGAGGAACTTCTTCTGATGAACCATGACTTCTGGTGGTGAAGCTGTTTGTAACTTCATCACTGCTTGGTTGAGTCTTACTTTCAGATCCCTTAGTCGGATAACAGCAAGGTGATTCAGACTCTAATAGGGATATGTATCCTGCTTTGTTAAGATAGGATAACCATTCCTCTTCATCGGTGTTTTCCGTACCGATGGTATTAACTGTTTGTTGAACAGGTTGAAGAAAACCTCCACTGCAGAAAGTTTCTTGAATTGGGAGAACTACCTCAATCCCTGGGATAGCTTTTGATGATGTTGGAAAGAATCCAACTCCTGTTCTATTCTTGTTGTCGGCAGGAATATTAATGTGCCCCCAACCACTGGTAGTGCCATCCTTTACAACTTGGATTGCATCTTTGTAGGAAGAAATAGACGCTGCTTTCTCCTTTCCTTTTTCCTTATCCAAGGAAAGTGCTTGGAATTTAGTTCCAACAACTTCTTTTGGTTCTATATCGGAGAATGATGACAGGTTGCTGACGATCAGAGCTCGTTCTCCACCCATGCAGCCAACTGAGATGTGAAGTGGAAGATTATGGTCCACTCCTTCTTCAGGAAGATCTTCGTCACAAAAACTTAGGTTAGTTCCCGCGGAGATGTTGGCAATGATGTTGTTGAATTGGCTTATTGTAACGCCAGGTTCTACAAAAGCTTGTTCCAAAACTTTCTGTAGAGCTTCCCTATGAACTTCAGAACTCAATAGCAGGGAGAGGACAGAAATCCTAGACGGAGTATGTAGTAATTGATCTACAATGTTGTATTCACTCCTCTGGATTAACTTCAAGATCTCATCATTTTCTTTCGCTTGAACAGCATTGGTCGGATGATTGTCTTGCCTATGTGGTACTTCCTCCGAAGGTTTCTCCACATTTTCTGTTGTTCTGTTGAAGACTCGTCCACTTATGGTGACTCGACTAACATCAACAATGTTGACAACAGACGGTAATGGTATTTCCTTACCATTTTCAATGTATGTAGCATTGTACTTGTATGGTATAGCCTTGCTAGACTCATAGGGTACAGGACCTGGTAAGTAGATGACTAACGGAGCAATTGTTGTCTTCCTGCTGTCATACTTAACTTGCATTGGTTCAACTTGATTAATTTGAGGAGATACGGTAAAGACTTCATCATCTTCTCTGTTGGCAAGAACTGTAATGGTATTATCATCCATCAATTTTTGAATGTCGTTGCGAACACGCAAACATCCTCGTGAATTTCTTCGACAGATTCTGCATCTACTGTAAGCGTGGAAATCTGTTCCAAAGTAGGCAAGTCCATTTAAAGTTTTATGGAACCTGACTACCGATCCTTCAAGATCTTCAACTTTGTAGATTTTGTATTCTCCTGGACATCCTTGAACCATGTTGATGTCATGTTCAGTTCTGACTCGGATATGTTGAATCCATCCTAAGTCCATTTGTTCTTGTAATGCAGCTTGAACTACGGCACATCCTTGATTATTCTTTGGACAAATATCGCATGTGAAGTAGTTGTGAGGTGGTAAATGGCCGTACCCAGCTTGTTTAGCGTGCATCTTGACAAGATTTTCCCCTATCTGACGAATGTCGTAGATTTGAATGACGTTAGGGTGTTGATCTATCAGATTTACTGAAGCTTCTTTATGCTGCGGCAAAGGATTTGCTTGGACGTTTGGACTAGTATCTTTGAAGGATAGCATTCCGCTCTTCACTAATCGTTGGACGTCAATCTTGAAAGAGAGACAGTTCTCAATATTGTGACCTGGTGCCCCCTGATGATAGGGACAAGATTGGTCAGCCTTATTGATCAGTGCATTTTGATGCACATTCCTCTACGGTTGTACTTATACATTTCCATGGTTTGTTTGTCTTATTTTTGTATTTTATAATGTTTGTATATTTTAAATTATTTTTATTGTTATTTGATTTTCGTATTTATTTTTCAGCTTTAGCAGTCTGCACGGAAACGATCATAACTGGAGTTGCGGGAGTCCGATTGAGGCGTTCTAATAATCGCCGGAAAGCTAAGAGAAAGAGCTACAACGTTTATGTTGGAGTCAAAGTCAGAATCGGAACCTATATTTCCCAGAATTGCGTTTGAAGCTGCAGCACTATTTTATTTTCAGTTTTTGGGTCGTTTAGTAGTGGGCCTGGTTTTGTCATTCGACCCAGTTGGGTCATAAACGTTTTTTGGCTGATTCCTAATAGGTCTAGCAGCCGTGTTACTGTTTATCACGTTTTACTATTCACAATTTTGTTTCGACTCTTTTGCTCTGTACGCTTGAATGGAGAACTAAACATCCAGAGTCGATCTACTGTAATCGAATTCCAAAAGCTTTGAGGTTTTTATTTTATCAATTCAATTTCGTTTCTCTTTCAATTATATCCTATGAATTTGCATTTGCTTAATCTGTTATTTCATGGAATATTTTGATTAATTTCGTATGATTGTATTCCTAACTGTTAATCGTTGTTTACGTCGCTTCGTCGTTAAATTGCGTTTCTATATCGTGTTTGCTTAATTCGCGATTGTATTAATCCGTTTGCTTAATTCGGAATAGGAATCCAATCTGTTTAATATCTTTTGCGCTTGTCAATTGATATTGAAATCGAATAGAGATCGAAGCCGCTTAGGGAATTGGTAAGGTAGAAACCCATGATAAGCCAGAACCGAAAACAGTAGATTGGCTTAATTTTATAATCACTTTTTCAAAACAACTTATTTCATTAATCACTTTTGATAATCATTTTTTCTATAATTCGAACCTAAACCAACCCCCCAATTTTATTTATATTAGTTAATTACAAAACAAGAATCCCTGTGATACGACTCGAGTCATTGTCGCTATATTACGTTTTCAAAATACTCGTTTTTGATCCGCGCGCGATAGCGGATCAAATTGTCGTTATTAATTTATTTTAGATTCTTAGGTTTAGTGTTCGTGCGTTTAGGCCATAGGTTCCTCGCAGTTTCGGCTATAACGCCTTTTTGAGTCGAAAAATCAGTTTTTGGGAAAATTGAGTCCGATCGATAATCTTTTTTTGCCTATTGGGAGCAGAAAAATCGTGCGATCAATACTCCCTTACTCTAGAAGAGTAAGGGAAGTCGACCCCAAATCTCCAAATTCATCGTTTTTCTATTTTTAATGAATTTCTTACTGTTTTCATAGAGTCGAAAAAATCCAAAAAAATTCCCAAAATTCTTATTTGTCTTAATTAGATTAAATTTTGTGTTTTTATATTTTTATGAATTTATTTTAATCGTTTTTCTTCTTTCTATTTGTTTCTGCCTATTTGAGACATAGTTGGTATTTCTGTGTTTGTTGATGACATGGCTGAACAAAGAACTTTGAGACAATTGGCTGTCCCTAATGTGAACTATAATGGTTTATGTATTGAGTATCCCGCAGCTGATGCACCTTTTGAATTGGAATATGGTTTAACATATTTGTTGCCTAGGTTTAATGGTTTTGTAGGCGAGGATCCGCATAAGCATCTGAAGGAATTTCAGGTTGTGTGCTCTGCACCTTCCGAACCTTCACTAGAGGATATTGTCAAACAAATGGCTGCAAATAATCTTCAGTATCAACAGCAAATAGATTCTACTCTCCAGACTTTGCAAACACAGATTGGACAGCTTGCCACTTTGATGAATGCCATGCAGCAAGCTCAAGGATCAAACCAACAACCCTTGAAAGAGCATTCTGTTTTTCAAATAGAGTTGCTTTCTGAAACTGTTGATGATACTTGTACTGATTTGTTTGCAGATGATTTTCCATCATTGTCTGGTTTTGATGATGTTTACTCTTGTGATGTTTGTACTGACACTAAAATTTGCTCTGTTTGTGCTGAAATTGAGGTTGCCTTGCAAAATAATATTCTTACTGCAGATGAGGTTGCAAATGAAGTTGTTCATGTAGATGAAGCTCTCGACACCCCGGCTGCCCGGAACAAACCATCCATTGAACAACCACCCTCCCAAGAGCTGAAACCAATTTCTCAAAATCTTAAATATGCTTATTTAGAGAGTAATGAAAAACTCCCGGTAATAATTCCTTCTAAACTTTATTTTGATCAAGAAAATAAGCTTTTGCAGGTTTTGAAGAATCATAAGAAGGCGATTTGGTGGACATTGGCCGACATTTCCGATATTATCACGTCCATGATTTTGCATGGGGTCTCAATTGAAGGGGAAGATGAAGCAAAAGTAGTGAGGCAGCCCCATAACCTTTGGTTCCTTGATGTTGTGGAAGATGAAAGCACCTTCACGTGCCCATTTGACACTTTTACTTTTAGAAGAACATTCTTTGATCCTGGAATAAAAGGCGAAGGAGCTAAACTACTTTTTAAGGACGATGAGCATTACCGAAAGCTACTCCATGAGAGCTCCACTTTGGAAGAAGAGAATATAGAAGACCTCTCTTTGGGAAAGGCAGCTTATGTGATCACTTATCCTCCTTGACTACTCGGGTGTGTTCTTTCCTTTCTCTCACTCTTATTTTATATTAATGTTCTTTCATTGAGGACAATGTATGTCTTAAGTGTGGGGGAGAGAATCATTTATTTGTTTTGTTTTCTTTCAATTTTTTTTGTTTTTGTTTTAATTTCAACCAATAAAAAAATGCATCTTCTTGAAAGTTTTAGGCTATAGACTGATTTGAGTCGAGTTTGCGGAGACGTGGGAAAAATTCACAAGATCGGTATCGTTCTAACACCGTAAGTCTCCTGCATATGTGTTGCACCCCAAAATTTGCCCATTTATTTATTCCTAACTGGCTTCCACATCACATTCATGTACATACTTCATATAGGCCATCCACTCAATACATTCATTCATACCATCGTTACTGTTCAAGAAAACTGACAAAAAAGAGTTTCTATGTAGAAGAAATTCCTGATAAGAAAATAAGAGAAGATTTGAGGTCTGATTGTATGATACCACTCCCATGGAGGTCCTCCTAAAGATCAGGGTTTCATTCTCTCCAAGTCAAAGCTCAGGTTAAAGGATACAAGCTTCCGATCCATCAGAGTCTCCAAATTAGGGTTTTGACCAAAGTCAACCCTGTTGACTTTTTGGTCAATATTTAATCAGAAGATGATTTTTGAGTATGAAAATATGGTTGTCTGGAGGAAGTATTCATTGGATCCCTTGGGTTGAAAATTGATTGAGAATCAGATCAGAAACGGATTAATCGGGAAATTCATTTGAAATCAGAAAAATCGGGAAATGTTGACTTTTGGTCAAAGTCAAAGTCAACTGTCAAATGTGGACTTTTGGTGGAAAATCGGTCAAAGAAAAGTCAACAAAATAAAGTAAAATCAAGAAATTGTTAAAGTTGCCATTTTTGGAAGCCATGCTAAAAAAGGAAAGTTCTCACACTTAGAAAATATTTTGACACTTTAAAGCATGATGATCAGTCCACTTCAGCACCAATTTACACGTGGCATATGGAAGAATTTCAAGACAAGCTCAACATAGAAAATGTTCTATTCATAGCCCTCTACAATATTGTAGTTGGGAGTTTTGTCAAAAGAGGCATGAATCAAAAGATATAAAGGAGAGAAGTTTGAAGAATCACACTTGTGCAAGTCATATTGCTGGGCACAAATCCAGGTCACGCGTAAGCATTCTGTCAAACACATGGCGTGCCAACTTTGAGGATGATTATAAGGAATCACAAAAACCCATCAGGATCAAACTTGACATAAATCTCTTCTCTTCCATTCCCTCTCCATAATAAGCCAAGAAATAAGCCATTTGGACAAAAGATGAATCACTTATGATCCTCTAAAGTCGTTGCTTCGCGAAGTCACGGTTGGATATCTGGCCAGGTCACGAGCCATAGCAAGAACGCGCATTTTGTCATACACGTGGTGAGCGTAATGTAAACTTAATTTAGAGGTTATACAATCCACCATTGGGTCCAAACTTGATGTCAATATCCTCTCCTCCAGGTCCTCTTTCAAATGGTACAAAAATGAAATCTTTTGGTCGAGTCTGGAACAAGAAACAAAACTTCAAAGTCACTTCATGGGAATGTGCATTACGACAAAGCGCCATGCTAGAAATTGTGCTGCGCGCGCGTGTTCAAGTGTTGTTGTCCTCCTTTGAGTTCCTTGCAAATTTTCTTCCACTTACAAGCGCCATCTCAAGAATTAACCAACACAAAATTTGTTCTACTACAAGTGAGCTGTGATGTGAACCCAAGAAGTAAGCATTTGAGTCATTGGTTGGCAAGTTTGAAGCTTGAGAAGTTCGCAAGTTGAAGCTGTAAGGGGTTCACGTGGAAACTTGCAACATGCATATTTTTCACCACCATTAGCTTTTTTAGAAAAAACCATGCAACGACTGCACATGAAAAACACGTGGATAATCTTGCCATGAGCTATGCGGTTTGTTTGTTAAAGAGAGAAGAGAAGAGATTCACTACCGGGTCGGCACCATAGCATAACATGCTCACACACTCACTATATAAACTCATGGTTCCTTCATAAGAGGGGGAGGCTCACATAATTATTCTTTTTCAGTTTCAAACCACTCTCTCATCTTCACTCGTTCTATCTCTCATCTTCACAAAACCCTAACAAATTCTTAACAAACTTCATAACCACCATGTAACAAACTCTTCACCACAACCTCCACTATAACCTTCACTCTCTTTTCTCTCGTTTTCATCTTCATCCCCTCAACAAACCAAGCACCATATCCTCTCCCTCTCATCTTCAACAAACTAACTTTCTCCATAATGGTTTCACAATAAAAATCTCAACGAACTCGTAACGGTTTCGTCATTACCAACCTCCCACTTCCGTGAGCATCTTCATCAACCTTCTTCCACGCTACTTCAAGAGCATCATCATCACATTCTTCAGTCTCAACAAACTCTAATCATCATCTTCTTCAACCTCAATCACCACTACCAAGCCACGAGATCCGGTTTGTAATCCTCAGCATCAATCAACACCTCGTATCGGCATCGTCTCCTCAAGATTTCAGTAGCACCGTTCTTTGGGAAGCAAGCATTCAATTGTTTTGGTTCCATGTTCGTCTGCGAGATTCGCATATGTGCAGAGCTTACTTCTCAGTAGATGTGAGCATCTTGAGCTTTATACGCATCATCAAGGGAAATGAGCAAATCTTGCAGAGTTTTCCGATGATCGTGTTGCGGTTCGACGTTCCGGTAAGTTTCTAAATCTCTCTCAGCATGCTTAGAGTGGACATGTTAATGTTCACGTAATGTTTGCTAATTGCATTGGTTTGTTCAATTCCGATTATCACGATTGACAGCATGTGCGTGCATTTTCTTGTTTATGTTTGTTGTATCTTGGTTCTGTGAATTACACTAATCGTTTAGGATAGTTTGAGTTCGATTTCGTGAAAGCCGGTGAGTTAGGGCATAAGTTTGTAGCCTCTGTTCGCAATGTCGGAGGGCTGTTATGGTGAGACTAATGGCGGATTTGAACTCAGCGGAATTTTCCGAGTAGAACAGTGGTGGAGTTTTAATTTTCTGGACATGTATGAATTTTCCGGCGATTAGGTAGTCGGAGAAGACGACCGGAACAGTGTTCCGGCGTCTGGTTCAGGTTCATGGTTGTTATCTCTCAGATGCCTGCGTGGCACGTCCCTATTTGCTGATTTCCCAAGCTTTTGGTAATTTTGTCTCATTACAATCATTGGATGATGAGGTGGCAGGGAGTGATTGGCTGATAAAGGGTTTTGTCTTCTAGTAGTTTAAGTGATATGTTGACCCATTGATATAATATTACTAGTCAGTTTTTGTCACGTTACATATTAATAATAAACCAAATAGCAAAAATCATGTGAATAAATAACCACATACATGAAAATGAAAATAGTGTAAACTCAGTCTGGGCCGCGTTTTGACTGGGCCTTGCGCTAGTTGCTGTTTCCACCCTCATTTTGAAGCTCATGCGCCAGGTCTATATAACTTCAGTTCAATAAAAATGCTTTCACACCCCCTATTGACTAAACAAACAAAAATAGTCTTTGGTTCTTTTTTTTTTTTTGCTTATTAATTCAATTTTTCCTTAAGTAAAAATAATAAAAAATGTCTTTCTACCCAAATTAGCTTTTTGAGATATTTGTTTTATTAGAATTTTTAATGGTTGAGTTTCTTTGAATTTTGATTGGTTCATGCATAGAAAATAAATAGTTTTTAGTCTTAATTTTTAGAAATAGTCTTAAACATGAATAAATACAATATACTTGTGAATATTTTCTAGTTTAGTTTAGATTTTTATTTCCCTTATTTTGTGAATATTTTCTACACTTTGTGAAATACCAAAAATGCCCTTAGGTGTTAAAACAAATTTTTTTTAGTTAATCTCCTTAGTTTTAGTTTAGACTTTAAATAGGAATTAGAATAACAATTAGATTAGAAAATAGGTTAGTTCCCCTTTCATTCTTTTTTCTTTTCAACTTTAATCCATCTAATAAATACTTGAAATGAATCCCCTTAAAAAATACAAAGAAAATACTTAAAACATTAATAATCAAAGTGAAAATTCTTAAAAAGGGAATGGAAGCTTGAACGCCCCTTGCTTTAGGGAACGTTCGAGTGCTTGGATCTCCCTTGCTTTAGGGTTCCATTCAGGCGTAAGTTCCCAACTTCTAAAAAACACAAACCATAGAGTAACTCGAGTTTCCCTTGCTTTAGGGATTTCCTCGAAACGCTCAAACTCTCTTCTATCTCTCGCCCTCGTGGCATTCTTAAGAACATGTTGAATCCATTCCATAATTAGGCGTATAAGTCTCCAAAGATCGAGCATCGTGGAGTGCGACTTTAACCTCTGTTCAACTAAAAAACACAAAACATAGAAAATCTTGAGCCGAACTACGGTCGCTCTGATTCCTTGTAAGGGATACGTAGGCATTGGGTCGCGGGGCCTAAGCGAGCACACTTGTAAATAATTCCTTCTTTTCCCCGTATTTCTTTTTGCATTCATTCGCATTTAGTTTAGACATAGATACACCCTTTAGATAGAAACAAACATAGGTGGATACCATCGAGTACGATGGGCGTGAGGGGTGCTAGCACCTTCCCCTTGCGTAACCGACTCTCGTGCCCTGTTCTCTGGTCGAAAGACCTTGTTCTTATTCTGAGTTAGGTTTCCTGGTATTCCTTTCCCTTATGGGATAAATATATTGGTGGCGACTCTGATTCCATTTTTCGCGGTAGCGACAGCTGGCGACTCTGCTGGGGATACCTAAGCAAGTCGATCCTAGCCTTTGTTTGTTTTATTTTATTGGGTGTTTATTTGTTTTTTATCTTGTATATATGTTTGCATGTTTATTTTCTGCTTGCATATCATGTTTATTTCTGCTTGCACATCATGCATATGGATTATATTCTGTGTTCCTTGGGGTCTTCTATTCTGTTTTGCAGGTGGGGGGTTTGTGTGAGGTAAAAGGCCCACTACCCAGGCCAGTGACACATAGGATTAGCGTGGATGCTCATGTTGACTCCCGTGGCCCTTGCTACAATCGAGTTCAACATGGGGTACCACAACTGGGCGAGGTTCTTTCATGGAATACTGTGTCTGGCACCCTTGCTGCCACAAACACTTTGTACCCCATGGGAACTGTAGACCCTAGCGACCATTAGGGACCACCTGTCCGTGTCTAGAATTCATACCCGTGAGTTTGGGGAGGGACAGGATACTAGCCTTCATCATACCCTGAATTCCATTTTGCAATCTGAAGCCGGAATTTTGAACCTATATCATTCAGAAAGATCAATGCAATTCAGATAT
Source organism: Vicia villosa (assembly GCF_029867415.1). Classification (NCBI taxonomy): domain Eukaryota; kingdom Viridiplantae; phylum Streptophyta; class Magnoliopsida; order Fabales; family Fabaceae; genus Vicia; species Vicia villosa. The sequence goes on along the minus strand of NW_026705136.1, from coordinate 819,032 downwards.
CCAGATTTGCGAGACACTCGGTCTCACTACTTTGCATTGCATAACATCATTACTTCATCCACTTCATTTGTGGGGGATCCTAAAGTCTGATTCTAAAAAAAAAAAGAGTAAAAGAAAGAGGAAAAAAAGTAGAAAAACAGAAAAGATGGAAAAGGAAAAAAGAAAGGATACTATATGCAAAAAAAAAAAAGAAGAAAGGAGAATAAAAAAGAAACAAGAATGTGAAAAGGCTTTAGGATCCCTTAGAAATGGAACATGCATTCATACTATCATGCATTTCATATTTCTCTCAGAAGGTTATGGGGGCCCTTTCTACTCAAATTCAAACTTCAACAACGAAAGCGACTTCTCACCGCTATGTGCTCGAAAGTTAATAATGGAACAACTCCGTGGGGTTTGACTAAGATGAGGACAATTTGGAAATTGAAGTCTTCAAGTTTCCGATTATTGAAATTGGCAAAAGGTTCCACCTCTTGGAGGAAAGGTTGAAAGCCATAAAAGTTTGTGACTCCTTCGAGTTAGACATTGTGTGTTTGTGCCTAGTGCTTGATATCAAGAGCTGCAAAGGTCATTTACTCTCACTCCGAATGGTTTGAATATTGAAGCTAAATTGGTAACCATCTCTTGTATATACGTGGAAGTTGCTTGGGGCTCCCGACCGAGGGATAAGCAAGACCTTGTCTATCTTGAGCATTGCACCATTCGCATTGCTCGAATCCCTAAAGCATTACAAGTTCTTGTGCAACTTTGTCAGAATCTTTTGCCATGTGATAATAAAGAGTATTTTGCAAAGGCATTTCTCATTCCCAGTCTATTGCTTCATATTGTGTGTCATCTCTTCTCGGAATTTTCTTCTTAATGGCTTTTGCTCGTCAATAGAGGAAGAGAGATTATGAGAAATAAATTGATGTAATTCTAATGCCTTGCGCCCAATTACTTCCCTGCTGGTTAGAATCTCAGTTGGTTAAGATTTGTGTTGTGGGTCTTCCTCACCACATATAGCTCTCTTGAGTTCGATGATAATGCAATATTCTTTCAGTCATGATGGTGATTACTGTTCTAGCATCTATATTTGGGGCTCCCGACCGAGGGATAAGCAAGACATTGTCTATCTTGAGTATTGCATCATTTGCATTGCTCGAATCCCTAAAGTAAGGCAAAAATGCACCACTCTTTTACGCCTTTGTTGGAATTTTCTTCTGGGAAGTAATATAAAGGGTGTGGAAGGAACATATGATAATGCTAAGAGGCCACCATGTTGGGGCACCTAGCCATTCAACTGAAGGTGGTAGGACATTCAAAGTCAGGATTCAAGTCCTCGTTGATTTCAGAACGATCATATTCACTCCAAGAGGTTTATGCTTATATTGAAGTCTAAATGGGGTATCAAAACTGCAAAAGGCATTCGAGAACAATAAGCCCATACGGAGTCAAGTCTCCTCAACAAGGGCATTCATTTAGTTCTTTATTGCATTCTGTAACACCCTGGATTTCCGCTTACCCCGCAGGGCTTCCGGCCTACCAAGCATGTCACCAGCTTAATCAATAATCCCCCCTAGGTCCGCTTATCGGCTGCCCAGGAAATATTGTTTTTGCCTCCCGCAGGAATCGAACCACGTACCTAGGGGTTAAGTACGTATTCATAGCAATTCCTGCTACCAATTGACCATATGGTCAAGTGGTAGCAGGAATTGCTATGAATACGTACTTAACCCCTAGGTACGTGGTTCGATTCCTGCGGGAGGCAAAAACAATATTTCCTGGGCAGCCGATAAGCGGACCTAGGGGGGATTATTGATTAAGCTGGTGACATGCTTGGTAGGCCGGAAGCCCTGCGGGGTAAGCGGAAATCCAGGGTGTTACATTAAAAGGCGCCTTTTTAATGTAACACCCCGATATCCGCTGCACGCATCAACCGTGTCGGCCAACCGAGCATGTTACCGGCTTAATCAATAATCCCCCCTAGGTCCGCTTATCGGCTGCCCAGGAAATATTGTTTTTGCCTCCCGCAGGAATCGAACCATGTACCTAGGGGTTAAGTACATATTCATAGCAATTCCTGCTACCAATTGACCATTGTCTAATGTTGTTTATTCCTCTGTACGCGACAAGTGTGTTAAACACTGTCGCTACTTGTTGCTTTCTGGTTGTTGCAGGTATTAGTTTGAGCGACGTGGGGGAGAAGCTTTGCTTCTCGGATGTGTTTTAGTTGGAAGTTGCAGAGAGGATTGTTGTCTAGGTGTTTCGGAAACTGAAGTCGCCGAAAGAATTTGCCTCTCGAGTTATAAAAAGTTTGGGAGCGAGGAGTTGTGTTAAGGGATGTTTGGAAAGTGATTAAGTTGAAGAGAATGACTTTTGGAGCGAAATTTCCGTAAGCAAACCGCATAAAAATTTCTGAATCGTTGTGAAACTTCGAAAATTCATAACTGGAGTTCTGGACGTCCAATTTGAGTCCTGTTTGAAGCGTTATAAATCTAACGAGATGAAATTTCTTAGTAAAATAGTGGCAGCAGCTGTAATAAATTTATTGGTGGCAGGATGATGTTGGAAAGAAATGAAGTTTTTCGGTTTGAGTAGTTATCGTGTAAACTGTTGACGAAGGAACAATGATTAAGTGTAGGATTATTGTAGACCTTGTTATGGATTATTAGTAAGTGATTATAAGAGTTGTTGCAGCTTATAGAAGTGAAAAGAGCATAACTTCAAGAATGAGGAGTGCTGACGATGATAGCGTTAAGGAATGTTCTGATATTATCACAGGATGTGTGGTAGTATGAAGTTGTAAGACGTCAGTGTTAACAGGTTCAGATGGTTTTGTAAGATATTAAATTATGATGCTTTTGATGGTGTAATTAGTGACGTTGTTGTAGTTGGTAATGATGGTTATAATCCATTATAATTGTCGACTATCTATTGACAAATTGAGGACTTGATCCCCCTTAATCTCTTGTTAATAGTAGACGGAAATTGTATTTGGATGTTATAGACTTATCTTGCTATCTCGATGGTGCATAAAGTGGTGAATGTTGAGAGAAGTATGAAGCTTGTGAATCATATAAGTTGATAGAAACTCTAATAGGACGGTGAGTTAAGATGGAGGATCAGAGTCGCGCGGCTGAAACGTGATGTGCCAGAGTGTTGTGTTTTCTTTTGAATGGTGCCGATTGTAATAGGATGACCTTGTAAGTGTTAGTTGATGATGAGTAGTATGGCTATTAGCCGAGTTATGTTATTCAGTTGGAATTATAATAATTTAGCTGTTGTTGCACTAATGTATTGTTGGTTACTATAAGTGATGAGTAATACTCAGAGATATTATGAAGTTGATTAAGTTGGTTACCTTGACGTTATTATGTGAGTGACCTGAAAGGATGATGATGTGCGATTGTATAACCGAGTATAAGTATGATATGGTTGATTGCTACTTAAAAAGTTTATACGTCTGATGAGTTACTAACGGTTAGGCCGCGAAGTACTAGCATGCATGTATTGAATTTGAATATTGTTGAGTTGTTGTTACTACACAAGAGTAGTAGTCGAGGTGTTGCCAAACGCGACTGAGGATCAAAGACTAGATGTGGGATGAAGTTGAGGTTGGAGTTGGTGGATAGAATTTTCGAGGACGAAAATATTCTAAGTGGGGGAGAGTTGTAACACCCGGAATTTAATTATTTATTTAATTAAATTGTATAAGGAATAAACAGTTGGAATTAGTCGAAGTTAGAATTTTTGGCATTTTTATAAGAGGCGTAATTGGAATTATAGGTTGTTTTGAGCGGTTAAACTGATGGTCGAGAAATTAGTCGGTTTAATCGGAGAATAATACTAGAAATAATATTACTATAGAGGACTATGATTTATTTAAGTTGGTTTAGTGGTGGGTGGTATGAAGAAATGTGGAGGTGTAATATTAAGCCCAAGAGTATTATTGGAATAATAGTAATTATTATTATTATTATTTGATTTATTGAATTAAAATAATAAATAATGGAATTAAGGGTTTTGTAAGTGGGTGGGAATTTAGATCGTGAAAACAATTTCAGAAAAAGAGGAACAAGGGTTTTGGAAGTTTTGGGAAAACAGATCGTGGAACAAAAGTTGCATACCAAGAGGAATGAGAGTTTGACGGGAAAAAGATTGAACGGTGGAAAAGGCTTGCACTCCATCGGATTTTTAGAGGCAATGTCCAAACCATAAGGTAAGGGTGGGATTCAATCTCTATAATCGGATATATGATGAATAATATGTGGGAATTGATTGTATGAAATTATCGTATGTTTGATTGTGTAAAATTGTTGTCTCCGTAAAAATTGTTGTTGCTACATTTAAGTTGTACTGGTCTGAAACGGTGACCGAAGGAATAATGTGCTGCAGTCGTAACAGACCAGAAGTTAAAGGTTATGGAAAACCCTGTGTCGGATGACAAAGGGTGTGCGCCGAGAGGCACACTTAAGAGAACGTGATGGCTGGCAGTGAATGGGTGCCGATCGACACTCTTTGTGAATCAACTATATGTGTCGAGAGGAACTTATCAATATATCCATATATATGTTCTCACATGGGTCATATGTATGTATCATGGTATCTATAGATTGGTTTTGAATTTGTAATTCATTGTTACAAGCAATTGTTTTGGTACAACAACGTTTTATTCTTAGGAATTGGTAATATAGGAAAATGGAATTAATGAGAAATCTTATTTATAAGGATTGAAATATATATATATCACAAATTGAAATAATAGTTATAAATTTGTTTTCAACTGGGGCGGTGATCGTACAACAGCGACACATAGCTGTTAGATTGAAATACTATTTCAAGTTTAGAATATATGATACTTCTATGATAATAATAACAATAATATTAATAATTTAATATTCTTAGTATAACATTTTTTTTAGGAGTTATGAGTGAAAAAAATATATATTTGAACTATTTGGCAACTTAAGCTATTTTGGATCATGTTAGAGTTGTCAATAGGGTTGTCAGAGTTGCTTTCGAGTTGTTTAGAGTAAAATCTGATAAACCATAAAATTAATACTAAATGTATTTGACTCTTTAGAGTTGTTTTATTATTACTTGAGTCAAACCATTAGCCAATTAAGTTCATAAGTGTTATCCTGATATGTAAGGGTTGTCAGTAAGGTGTTTTTGAGCACTTTAGACTTGTAGGGCTTCGTAGCTCAAGTGGTAGCAGGAATTGCTATGAATATGTACTTAACCCCTAGGTACATGGTTCGATTCCTGCGGGAGGCAAAAACAATATTTCCTGGGTAGCCGGTAAGCGGACCTGGGGGGGAGTATTGATTAAGCTGGTGACATGCTTGGTAGGCCGGAATCCCCGCGGGGTAAGCGGAAATCCAGGGTGTTACATTAAAAGGAACCATGTACCTAGGGGTTAAGTACATATTCATAGCAATTCCTGCGGGAGGCAAAAACAATATTTCCTGGGCAGCCGATAAGCGGACCCGGGGGGGATTATTGATTAAGCTGGTGACATGCTTGATAGGCCGGAAGCCCCGCGGGGTAAGCGGAAATCCAGGGTGTTACACATTCTCATTGGTAACATTTCATTGTTTGTTTAAACATTGCTAGCATGTAAAAATTTGTTAATTTCTGAATGAAAATCATAATGCATTGTTTATGTTTGTCTTGAAGTAATCCATTCGTTGTCACTCATAAAAATGTTTTTGGCATTACGATACCAACTTTTATTAATCACTTGCTTAGGCAAAGAGTGGAGGGAGAATGATGAAAAAAATGCAAAATCCCTAATTGTGTGTTTTTGAATAAAACCCTACTGAGGATGTACAGGCATTGTTTCAAATCCCCAAACACTGGAGATATAAGGGAGATAGACCCTCGTTAACCCCTTTGAGCCTTGAAGGAGGAGTTTCTTTTCTGATCAGAAAAAAACCCTTAATTTTAACCCTGGGGCAGGGTAGTGTTCATTTAACTTGATCAAGTGTTCAAAACTCACCAAATGATATACATTTAAGGATACAACAATGGTTATCCTTCAGAAGGTTGAGGAAAGTCAAAATCGTGATGGTTATCCTTCACCTACCAAGAGGACAAAAGATGACGGTACCACAATGGTAACCCTTCATCAATCATGGAATGAGGCAGTCGCAATCACTTCCAACGAATCAAAGACAATGCGAGGTCACACGACTTGTTCAAAAAAAAAGAAGAAGAGAAAAATGAAAAAAAATGAAAAAAAGAAAGAAAAAAGGAAGAAAGAAAAATAGCAATAAAAAAGAAAAATAATGGTGAAAATAAAGCAAGAACAGAGTCGTGTGACAATGAATCAGAAGAATAAAAGGTGAGCGACTGCCATGTCTGAAAAACCTCATTGATTCCTCAACCGTTTCAAAAATTCCTTGTGAAGGACGAGCACTCATGTGAGTTAATTGAACTTAGGACTGGAGAACATCATGAAGGGGGTGGGCACCAAATAATTTTGAGCCTGAAAATCCTTTGTTTCTGAAAACCATGAACCTGGCCAAGTTACAACCCTTAAAAGTCCTAATTGAAGTAGGGTTTATTCCGAAAATACACTCCCATGAGATAGCGTTTAGCTGACTCCGAATGAAGCGTAACACATGTATGTTGGTATTGTATGCCCGCTTTATCATTTCATTCACAAGAGGTGGCCACCTCATTGCATAAAAAGTTTTAAACTTCAAGACTAGCATAGGCTTTGCATTAGAATTATCATTCTTAGAATTAACATTCTTTTGTATACAAAACATTTGCTTAAACATCAAGAAAGTTTCCATGATGAGAATCTGTAAAGAGCTTGATCATGTCTAAGTAAAAGGACTTGAGAACTCCTTAGAATAAAAAGAAATCATTTCAGAAATTGATATCAAGGGGCGTGTTGTCTGAAGACTCCATTGAGCATAATCAGTTGATACTTTCTTTGATTGGTTACCCTGAGGAGAGAAGTATGAATACTCCGTTGAGCATATGCAGTTTGATTCCCTCGTTGTCCGATCGTTAAGGGGCATGTTGCCTGAAGACTCTATTGAGCATAATCAATCGATACCTTCTTTGATTGATTACCCTGAAGGTTTTTGAATACTCTATTGAGTGTGGTAAAGTTACCTCCACGATTTGTGGGATCTTAAGGGAAGTGAAACTCGAGGATTCTGATAAGATGTACATAATCAGGGGCAGTCACGACGAGGAATCTCTCTCGTGAGGTCAACCAATCTGGGGCAAGCAAATCAAGGTTTGACATCTCAAATTCGACCAATCAGAGTTAATCAAGCCGAGGAGTCTCTCTCTTGATTTCAATCAATCTAAAGTAGTGACGTCGAGGAATCTCTCCAAACTCACTCAATCTGGGGTAGTTACGTTGAGATTCGACAAATCTTTTCAAAGATCTGTTGATCAAGGGAAAGAATATTTCAAATGTATGAATATGCTGGGGCAAATTTTCTCAAGTAATTGTGGTGTAAGGATCCTTCTAAGGGAAATGTCTTCGTGAATCAGATACCTTTGTAAGTCAAGTAGCCTGGGGCATGATCTTTTTGGTTTGTATTGAAGGAACCGTCATTCACTTGTAAAGTGCAGTTGACCATCACAGAGTTGATAAGTATCATAATGCTTTTCCCCAACAAGTTACTCTTTCCTCAAGAATAGGAGTTTATTTCTCCTAGAAAAGTCTCTCCCCGAGCATAGGAGTTTATTTCTCCTGAGAAAAAGTCACTCCCTGAGCATAGGAGTTTATTTCTCCTCAGAGTTGTTCCGATCGATCAACAAGGTTTCCTTATCAAGATTTCTTATCCACAACAAGGTGAGTCGAGGGAATCTCCTCAAGCTGAAAATTCTCCAAGCAATGGCACATGGTGAGAAGTCAGAAAGTATTCTTCAAGTCAACGAAGATGCATATCTTGCAAGTTAAAGTCCAATGTCTATTGGCACCCCCACAGAGTTCTTAACACAAAGGGGATTCTCCCTGGTGTTTACCTCTCCCGAGGTCAGAGACGAAGTTCAATCGACAAGCCAGTGGAATATTCTCTAAAGGGCCCTCGTTATCTCTACATATAGTAATCATTGCATTCACATTGCATCTACAAAAATGTGTAGCATTTCCATGAATATGGAGCATTACACCATGAAAAAAAATCAAACATGCATAAGCCGAGTTTGTTTGTGCTCTAAAGGCACAAGATAATATATTCCCAGAAGGAGTCTCGTCCTCCTCCTCCAAGGTGGATTGGATACATAGTTAGTCCTCATTAAGATCATGTTTCATTGGTCAGTTTACCACTTGCCCTTTTCTAAAGTCTAACTAAGGTTAGCACCTCCTTTTTCTAAAGTCTAACTAAGGTTAGCACCTCCTTTTTGTAAAGTCTAGCTACGGTTAGCACCCTCTTTTCAAAGTCTAACTAAGGTTAGCAATTTGGTTGAGTCGTCTAAGGATGGTTCTTCCTTGTGGAGTCACGCTACGGTTGTGTCTTCTTTTCAAAGTCTAACTAAGGTTAGCAATTTGGTTGAGTCGTCTAAGGATGGTTCTTCCTTGTGGAGTCACGCTACGGTTGTGTCTTCTTTTCAAAGTCTAACTAAGGTTAGCAATTTGGTTGAGTCGTCTAAGGATGGTTCTTTCCTTGTGGAGTCACGCTACGGTTGTGTCTTCTTTTCAAAGTCTAACTAAGGTTAGCAATTTGGTTGAGTCGTCTAAGGATGGTTCTTCCTACGGTTAGCACCCTCTTTTCAAAGTCTAACTAAGGTTAGCAATTTGGTTGAGTCGTCTAAGGATGGTTCTTTCCTTGTGGAGTCACGCTACGGTTGTGTCTTCTTTTCAAAGTCTAACTAAGGTTAGCAATTTGGTTGAGTCGTCTAAGGATGCTCACGACACATGACAGGAAGAAGGTCTATGTTCCAAGACCTGGTGCTTAAGTCTGGAGGAGAAGTCAAGTTTGGAGGAGATCAGAAGGGCAAGATAATTGGCTCTGGAACTATAAAGTCTGGTAACTCTCCTTCCATTTCAAATGTACTTCTTGTAGAAGGGTTAACACATAACCTCTTATCTACCAGTCAATTGAGTGACAATGGTTATGATATAATCTTTAATCAAAAGTCTTGCAAGGCTGTAAATCAGAAGGATGGCTCAATCCTATTTACCGGCAAGAGGAAGAACAACATCTATAAGACAGATCTGCAAGATCTTATGAGTCAGAAGGTGACTTGTCTTATGTCTGTTTCTGAAGAGCAGTGGGTCTGGCACAGAAGATTAGGTCATGCTAGTTTGAGAAAGATTTCTCAGATTAACAAACTGGATCTTGTCAGAGGACTCCCTAATCTGAAATTCAAATCAGATGCTCTTTGTGAAGCATGTCAGAAGGGCAAGTTCTCCAAACCTGCATTCAAATCCAAGAATGTTGTTTCTACCTCAAGGCCATTAGAACTCTTGCACATTGATCTGTTTGGCCCAGTAAAAACAGCATCTGTCAGAGGGAAGAAATATGGATTAGTCATTGTAGATGATTATAGCCGCTGGACATGGGTAAAGTTCTTGAAACACAAGGATGAGTCTCATTCAGTGTTTTTTGAATTCTGCACTCAGATTCAATCTGAGAAAGAGTGTAAAATCATAAAGGTCAGAAGTGATCATGGTGGTGAATTTGAGAACAGATTCTTTGAAAAGTTCTTCAAAGAAAATGGTATTGCCCATGATTTCTCTTGTCCTAGAACTCCACAGCAAAATGGAGTTGTAGAACGAAAGAATAGGACTCTGCAAGAAATGGCCAGAACCATGATCAATGAAACCAATATGGCTAAGCATTTCTGGGCAGAAGCAATAAACACTGCATGCTATATTCAGAATAGAATCTCTATCAGACCTATTCTAAATAAGACTCCTTATGAATTGTGGAAGAACAGAAAGCCCAACATTTCATATTTCCATCCTTTTGGATGTGTATGCTTTATTCTGAACACTAAAGATCATCTTGGTAAATTTGATTCCAAAGCACAAAAATGTTTCCTTCTCGGATATTCTGAATGCTCAAAAGGCTACAGAGTATACAATACTGAAACATTGGTTGTAGAAGAATCAATCAATATCAGGTTTGATGATAAGCTTGGTTCTGAAAAACCAAAGCAGTTTGATAATTTTGCAGATTGTGATATTGATGTATCAGAAGTTGTTGAGCCAAGAAGCAACGCATCAGAAGCAGAGCTTCTCAGAAGCAAAGAATCTGAAGATCAAGTATCAGCTTCTCTGGAGAATCTAAGCATTTCTGAAGAACCATCTGTCAGAAGATCATCCAGACTCATTTCTGGTCATTCAGAAGATGTCATTCTTGGAAAGAAGGATGATCCAATCAGAACAAGAGCATTCCTTAAGAACAATGCAGACTGTCAATTAGGTCTTGTATCTTTGATCGAGCCAACTTCTGTTGATCATGCTCTAGAAGATCCAGACTGGATAATTGCTATGCAAGAAGAACTGAATCAGTTTACAAGGAATGATGTTTGGGATCTTGTTCCTAGACCAGATGGATTCAATATAATCGGTACAAAATGGGTCTTCAGAAACAAGCTCAGTGAGAAAGGTGAAGTGGTAAGAAACAAAGCCAGACTGGTGGCTCAGGGTTACAGTCAGCAAGAAGGGATTGACTATACAGAAACCTTTGCACCAGTGGCCAGGTTAGAATCTATTCGTCTATTAATTTCATTTGCCACTCAATATAACATCACTCTCTATCAGATGGATGTTAAGAGTGCCTTCTTAAATGGTTATATAGATGAAGAAGTTTATGTCCATCAACCTCCTGGTTTTGAAGACTCTATGTCTCCTAATCATGTTTTTAAACTAAAGAAATCATTGTATGGATTGAAACAAGCTCCCAGAGCTTGGTATGAACGCTTAAGTTCTTTCCTTCTGGATAATGGTTTCACTAGAGGAAAAGTGGACACTACTCTCTTTTGTAAAACCTTTAAAAGGGATATTTTAATTTGTCAAATATATGTAGATGATATTATTTTTGGAACATCTAATGCTACACTTGGAAAGGAGTTTGCTGAGTCTATGCAGGCTGAGTTTGAAATGAGTATGATGGGAGAACTCAAGTACTTCCTTGGAATACAAATAAATCAAACATCAGAAGGAACGTATGTTCACCAAACCAAGTATGTGAAGGAACTTCTGAAGAAGTTTAATCTTCTAGACTGCAAAGAAGCCAAAACTTCTATGCATCCAACATGCATCCTAGGTAAGGATGAGGTAAGTAAGAAGGTAGATCAGAAGTTATACAGAGGTATGATTGGATCTCTTTTATATTTGACTGCTTCTAGACCTGACATTCTTTTCAGTGTTTGTTTGTGTGCTAGATTCCAATCAGACCCTAGAGAATCTCATTTAACTGCTGTTAAGAGAATTCTAAGGTATCTGAAAGGTACTACTAATGTTGGCTTAGTTTACAGAAAATCTAAAGAATACAACTTAGTAGGATTTTGCGATGCTGACTATGCTGGAGACAGAATCGAAAGAAAGAGTACTTCAGGAAGTTGCCAATTTCTTGGAAGTCATTTGATCTCCTGGTATAGCAAGAAACAAGCAACTATTGCTCTATCAACAACAGAAGCAGAATATGTTGCTGCTGCTGGTTGTAGTACACAGATGCTCTGGATGAAGAGTCAGCTAGAAGATTATCAGATATATGAGAGTAACATTCCTATATTCTGTGATAATAATTCTGCTATATGTTTATCTAAGAATCCTATTCTTCATTCAAAAGCTAAACATATTGAGATTAAACATCATTTCATAAGGGACTATGTTCAGAAGGGTGTTCTATCTTTAAACTTTGTGGATACAGACCATCAATGGGCTGATATCTTTACAAAACCCCTGGCTGAAGATAGGTTTAAGTTCATTCTGAAGAACATCAGTATGGATTTATGCCCAGAATGAGAAGATGAGAAGTTCTTATGTATGAGTATCTTCTGAAATGTAAGTGGATTATTTGTTAATCAGAAGTTCTGATTGAAATCAATTAGAAATTATGATTCAGTTATTACTAACGTTTCATTGTCTAAGTTGATTCAAAACCTCTTTAAAAGCAAAACAGCTGTAACGTTTTATCTCGGGATGGTAAACCTGTCTTTACTGTTCATGGATAAGCGCGCGTGCAGTTGAAGGGACGCCGATCATAGGTAACTGTGCAAGTCACCTCATTTTTTTTTCCTCCGTGTGTTTCTTTTTGTTTGTCTCTGAATCTTTTCTGTTTTTTGATGTTATGACAAAAAGAGGGAGAAGATAAATGATAAATGATTTGATTAATCTATCAGTTGCTGGGTAAAGCTCCCACACATTCACTAACAAGAACTGCAAGTTCTATATGGTTTAAGTGTTTTGCAGGTATAAAGAAGTGAAGAAAATCTTCAAAGCAAACACAAGAAGCAAAACCATACGAAGCGTTATTCTGTAAAAAGAATAAGCTTATGGAAACTGAAGCAAGCTGAGTGCTGTCAAGCTTCAGAATCAGAAGCACTAATAATAGAATTTGATCCAAAATTTGTCTATTTGCTTTGACAAAATTCTATTTGCTCTGATACATTATTTTAGCCTATATGGCTCTGATACATATCATGTGTTCTAATATACATTTTATGTTCTGACTCGTTCATGCTGACTTTTGTCGTTTAGTTTTTGTTCTGTAACATTTCAGGATGTAGAGATGCTATGATGATGCTCTGGTACATTCAACAATGTTCTGATACAAATCTAGCATGAAGTGATGTTAGTAGAAATTCAAAGCTCTGAAGCTATCCGAGGGAAGCAGAAATCAGAAGCTGTGAATGTTCTAAAGATCCAGAAAACTCAAGTTCTGAAGCTGTCCTAAATGGAAGCAGAAATTAGAAGCTGTGAATGTTCTGAAGATCAAAGAAATTCAAGTTCTGAAGCTGTCCTAGATGGAAGCAGAAATCAGAAGCTGGGAATGTTCTGAAGATCAAAGAAATTCAAGTTCTGAAGCTGTCCTGAATGGAAGCAGGAATCAGAAGCTGTGAGTGTTCTAGAGATCTAAAGAAATTCAAGTTCTGAAGCTGTCCAATGGAAGCAGAAGTCAGAAGCTATGAATTCTCTGAAGACAGAAGCTTATGTGATCGTCTCTACCGAAATAATCAGGGAAGTCTTTTATTAAAGTTCTTCGAGTATTTATTTCAGGGGGAGATTATTTATCTCAGGGGGAGATTGTTAATCTCAGGGGGAGACATATTCACATGCTTATGCTATAGCTGTGTAATTTGTCTTTTGCCGTCTGCTCTTTCTGATCGCAAATTCATATCATTTATATATGTTTTTGTCATCATCAAAAAGGGGGAGATTGTTAGAACAAGATTTGTTTTGATCAATTATCTTAGTTTTGATGATAACAATAATATGAATTTTGCTTAAGATAATATGGTACTCTAATCCAATGCAATTTCCTTTTCAGGAAATATATATAAAGAGTATGCATAATTCAGCGCTCAGAAGCTTTGACTCAGAAGGTTCAGCATGCAACATCAGAACATGGTCTGGCAAGACATCAGAAGATGGTCGAAGCAGAATCAGAACATGGGTCTATGGAAGCATCAGAAGAACATGAGATCAGAAGCACTGAAGTTCTGATGGTATCACGCTCAGAAGCACTTCAAGGTCAGAAGATCAGAAGATGCTTTGCACCAAGCTGTTTGACTCTGATGATATTCAGAAAGATCAATGCAATTCAGATATCCAGATTTTGCGAGACACTCGGTCTCACTACTTTGCATTGCATAACATCATTACTTCATCCACTTCATTTGTGGGGGATCCTAAAGTCTGATTCTAAAAAAAAAAAGAGTAAAAGAAAGAGGAAAAAAAGTAGAAAAACAGAAAAGATGGAAAAGGAAAAAAGATAGGATACTATATGCAAAAAAAAAAAAGAAGAAGAAAGGAGAATAAAAAAGAAACAAGAATGTGAAAAGGCTTTAGGATCCCTTAGAAATGGAACATGCATTCATACTATCATGCATTTCATATTTCTCTCAGAAGGTTATGGGGGCCCTTTCTACTCAAATTCAAACTTCAACAACGAAAGCGACTTCTCACCGCTATGTGCTCGAAAGTTAATAATGGAACAACTCTGTGGGGTTTGACTAAGATGAGGATAATTTGGAAATTGAAGTCTTCAAGTTTCCGATTATTGAAATTGGCAAAAGGTTCCACCTCTTGGAGGAAAGGTTGAAAGCCATAAAAGTTTGTGACTCCTTCGAGTTAGACATTGTGTGTTTGTGCCTAGTGCTTGATATCAAGAGCTGCAAAGGTCATTTACTCTCACTCCGAATGGTTTGAATATTGAAGCTAAATTGGTAACCATCTCTTGTATATACGTGGAAGATACTTGGGGCTCCCGACCGAGGGATAAGCAAGACCTTGTCTATCTTGAGCATTGCACCATTCGCATTGCTCGAATCCCTAAAGCATTACAAGTTCTTGTGCAACTTTGTCAGAATCTTTTGCCATGTGATAATAAAGAGTATTTTGCAAAGGCATTTCTCATTCCCAGTCTATTGCTTCATATTGTGTGTCATCTCTTCTCGGAATTTTCTTCTTAATGGCTTTTGCTCGTCAATAGAGAAAGAGAGATTATGAGAAATAAATTGATGTAATTCTAATGCCTTGCGCCCAATTACTTCCCTGCTGGTTAGAATCTCAGTTGGTTAAGATTTGTGTTGTGGGTCTTCCTCACCACATATAGCTCTCTTGAGTTCGATGATAATGCAATATTCTTTCAGTCATGATGGTGATTACTGTTCTAGCATCTATATTTGGGGCTCCCGACCGAGGGATAAGCAAGACATTGTCTATCTTGAGTATTGCATCATTTGCATTGCTCGAATCCCTAAAGTAAGGCAAAAATGCACCACTCTTTTACGCCTTTGTTGGAATTTTCTTCTGGGAAGTAATATAAAGGGTGTGGAAGGAACATATGATAATGCTAAGAGGCCACCATGTTGGGGCACCTAGCCATTCAAATGAAGGTGGTAGGACATTCAAAGTCAGGATTCAAGTCCTCGTTGATTTCAGAACGATCATATTCACTCCAAGAGGTTTATGCTTATATTGAAGTCTAAATGGGGTATCAAAACTGCAAAAGGCATTCGAGAACAATAAGCCCATACGGAGTCAAGTCTCCTCAACAAGGGCATTCATTTAGTTCTTTATTGCATTCTCATTGGTAACATTTCATTGTTTGTTTAAACATTGCTAGCATGTAAAAATTTGTTAATTTCTGAATGAAAATCATAATGCATTGTTTATGTTTGTCTTGAAGTAATCCATTCGTTGTCACTCATAAAAATGTTTTTGGCATTACGATACCAACTTTTATTAATCACTTGCTTAGGCAAAGAGCGGAGGGAGAATGATGAAAAAAATGCAAAATCCCTAATTGTGTGTTTTTGAATAAAACCCTACTGAGGATGTACAGGCATTGTTTCAAATCCCCAAACACTAGAGATATAAGGGAGATAGACCCTCGTTAACCCCTTTGAGCCTTGAAGGAGGAGTTTCTTTTCTGATCAGAAAAAAACCCTTAATTTTAACCCTGGGGCAGGGTAGTGTTCATTTAACTTGATCAAGTGTTCAAAACTCACCAAATGATATACATTTAAGGATACAACAATGGTTATCCTTCAGAAGGTTGAGGAAAGTCAAAATCGTGATGGTTATCCTTCATCTACCAAGAGGACAAAAGATGACGGTACCACAATGGTAACCCTTCATCAATCATGGAATGAGGCAGTCGCAATCACTTCCAACGAATCAAAGACAATGCGAGGTCACACGACTTGTTCAAAAAAAAAAGAAGAGAAAAATGAAAAAAAAATGAAAAAAAGAAAGAAAAAAGGAAGAAAGAAAAATAGCAATAAAAAAGAAAAATAATGGTGAAAATAAAGCAAGAACAGAGTCGTGTGACAATGAATCAGAAGAATAAAAGGTGAGCGACTGCCATGTCTGAAAAACCTCATTGATTCCTCAACCGTTTCAAAAATTCCTTATGAAGGACGAGCACTCATGTGAGTTAATTGAACTTAGGACTGGAGAACATCATGAAGGGGGTGGGCACCAAATAATTTTGAGCCTGAAAATCCTTTGTTTCTGAAAACCATGAACCTGGCCAAGTTACAACCCTTAAAAGTCCTAATTGAAGTAGGGTTTATTCCGAAAATACACTCCCATGAGATAGCGTTTAGCTGACTCCCAATGAAGCGTAACACATGTATGTTGGTATTGTATGCCCGCTTTATCATTTCATTCACAAGAGGTGGCCACCTCATTGCATAAAAAGTTTTAAACTTCAAGACTAGCATAGGTTTTGCATTAGAATTATCATTCTTAGAATTAACATTCTTTTGTATACAAAACATTTGCTTAAACATCAAGAAAGTTTCCATGATGAGAATCTGTAAAGAGCTTGATCATGTCAAAGTAAAAGGACTTAAGAACTCCTTAGAATAAAAAGAAATCATTTCAGAAATTGATATCAAGGGGCGTGTTGTCTGAAGACTCCATTGAGCATAATCAGTTGATACTTTCTTTGATTGGTTACCCTGAGGAGAGAAGTCTGAATACTCCGTTGAGCATATGCAGTTTGATTCCCTCGTTGTCCGATCGTTAAGGGGCATGTTGCCTGAAGACTCTATTGAGCATAATCAATCGATACCTTCTTTGATTGATTACCCTGAAGGTTTTTGAATACTCTATTGAGTGTGGTAAAGTTACCTCCACGATTTGTGGGATCTTAAGGGAAGTGAAACTCGAGGATTCTGATAAGATGTACATAATCAGGGGCAGTCACGACGAGGAATCTCTCTCGTGAGGTCAACCAATCTGGGGCAAGCAAATCAAGGTTTGACATCTCAAATTCGACCAATCAGGGTTAATCAAGCCGAGGAGTCTCTCTCTTGATTTCAATCAATCTAAAGTAGTGACGTCGAGGAATCTCTCCAAACTCACTCAATCTGGGGTAGTTACGTTGAGATTCGACAAATCTTTTCAAAGATCTGTTGATCAAGGGAAAGAATATTTCAAATGTATGAATATGCTGGGGCAAATTTTCTCAAGTAATTGTGGTGTAAGGATCCTTCTAAGGGAAATGTCTTCGTGAATCAGATACCTTTGTAAGTCAAGTAGCCTGGGGCATGATATTTTTGGTTTGTATTGAAGGAACCGTCATTCACTTGTAAAGTGCAGTTGACCATCACAGAGTTGATAAGTATCATAATGCTTTTCCCCAACAAGTTACTCTTTCCTCAAGCATAGGAGTTTATTTCTCCTAGAAAAGTCTCTCCCCGAGCATAGGAGTTTATTTCTCCTGAGAAAAAGTCACTCCCTGAGCATAGGAGTTTATTTCTCCTCAGAGTTGTTCCGATCGATCAACAAGGTTTCCTTATCCACAACAAGGTGAGTCGAGGGAATCTCCTCAAGCTGAAAATTCTCCAAGCAATGGCACATGGTGAGAAGTCAGAAAGTATTCTTCAAGTCAACGAAGATGCATATCTTGCAAGTTAAAGTCCAATGTCTATTGGCACCCCCACAGAGTTCTTAACACAAAGGGGATTCTCCCTGGTGTTTACCTCTCCCGAGGTCAGAGACGAAGTTCAATCGACAAGCCAGTGGAATATTCTCTAAAGGGCCCTCGTTATCTCTACATATAGTAATCATTGCATTCACATTGCATCTACAAAAATGTGTAGCATTTCCATGAATATGGAGCATTACACCATGAAAAAAAATCAAACATGCATAAGCCGAGTTTGTTTGTGCTCTAAAGGCACAAGATAATATATTCCCAGAAGGAGTCTCGTCCTCCTCCTCCAAGGTGGATTGGATACATAGTTAGTCCTCATTAAGATCATGTTTCATTGGTCAGTTTTCCACTTGCCCTTTTCTAAAGTCTAACTAAGGTTAGCACCTCCTTTTTCTAAAGTCTAACTAAGGTTAGCACCTCCTTTTTGTAAAGTCTAGCTACGGTTAGCACCCTCTTTTCAAAGTCTAACTAAGGTTAGCAATTTAGTTGAGTCGTCTAAGGATGGTTCTTCCTTGTGGAGTCACGCTACGGTTGTGTCTTCTTTTCAAAGTCTAACTAAGGTTAGCAATTTGGTTGAGTCGTCTAAGGATGGTTCTTCCTTGTGGAGTCACGCTACGGTTGTGTCTTCTTTTCAAAGTCTAACTAAGGTTAGCAATTTGGTTGAGTCGTCTAAGGATGGTTCTTTCCTTGTGGAGTCACGCTACGGTTGTGTCTTCTTTTCAAAGTCTAACTATGGTTAGCAATTTGGTTGAGTCGTCTAAGGATGGTTCTTCCTACGGTTAGCACCCTCTTTTCAAAGTCTAACTAAGGTTAGCAATTTGGTTGAGTCGTCTAAGGATGGTTCTTTCCTTGTGGAGTCACGCTACGTTTGTGTCTTCTTTTCAAAGTCTAACTAAGGTTAGCAATTTGGTTGAGTCGTCTAAGGATGGTTCTTCCTTGCGGAGTCACGCTACGGTGGTGTCGCCTCTTCTTCAAGTCTAACTACGGTTAGCACTCTCCTTTTCAAGTCTATCTAAGGATAGCAATCTTTTCAAAGTCTAACTAAGGTTAGCAACTTGTCTGGTCCACCTTTGATACTACTCATCACTCTTTGTTGTACCACAGAACGCAAATTTTGATGGTACTTTCGGGTATTCAATCCACTCGCACCTCAAATGTCCAGAACTTGTGTCGTTCGTACATTCAGGTTCAAGAAGATTGAATAGGGGCAGCTGTTGCACCCCAAAATTTGCCCATTTATTTATTCCTAACTGGCCTCCACATCACATTCATGTACATACTTCATATAGGCCATCCACTCAATACATTCATTCATACCATCGTTACTGTTCAAGAAAACTGACAAAAAAGAGTTTCTATGTAGAAGAAATTCCTGATAAGAAAATAAGAGAAGATTTGAGGTCTGATTGTATGATACCACTCCCATGGAGGTCCTCCTAAAGATCAGGGTTTCATTCTCTCCAAGTCAAAGCTCATGTTAAAGGATACAAGCTTCCGATCCATCAGAGTCTCCAAATTAGGGTTTTGACCAAAGTCAACCCTGTTGACTTTTTGGTCAATATTTAATCAGAAGATGATTTTTGAGTATGAAAATATGGTTGTCTGGAGGAAGTATTCATTGGAGCCCTTGGGTTGAAAATTGATTGAGAATCAGATCAGAAACGGATTAATCGGGAAATTCATTTGAAATCAGAAAAATCGGGAAATGTTGACTTTTGGTCAAAGTCAAAGTCAACTGTCAAATGTGGACTTTTGGTGGAAAATCGGTCAAAGAAAAGTCAACAAAATAAAGTAAAATCAAGAAATTGTTAAAGTTGCCATTTTTGGAAGCCATGCTAAAAAAGGAAAGTTCTCACACTTAGAAAATATTTTGACACTTTAAAGCATGATGATCAGTCCACTTCAGCACCAATTTACACGTGGCATATGGAAGAATTTCAAGACAAGCTCAACATAGAAAATGTTCTATTCATAGCCCTCTACAATATTGTAGTTGGGAGTTTTGTCAAAAGAGGCATGAATCAAAAGATATAAAGGAGAGAAGTTTGAAGAATCACACTTGTGCAAGTCATATTGCTGGGCACAAATCCAGGTCACGCGTAAGCATTCTGTCAAACACATGGCGTGCCAACTTTGAGGATGATTATAAGGAATCACAAAAACCCATCAGGATCAAACTTGACATAAATCTCTTCTCTTCCATTCCCTCTCCATAATAAGCCAAGAAATAAGCCATTTGGACAAAAGATGAATCACTTATGATCCTCTAAAGTCGTTGCTTCGCGAAGTCACGGTTGGATATCTGGCCAGGTCACGAGCCATAGCAAGAACGCGCATTTTGTCATACACGTGGTGAGCGTAATGTAAACTTAATTTAGAGGTTATACAATCCACCATTGGGTCCAAACTTGATGTCAATATCCTCTCCTCCAGGTCCTCTTTCAAATGGTACAAAAATGAAATCTTTTGGTCGAGTCTGGAACAAGAAACAAAACTTCAAAGTCACTTCATGGGAATGTGCATTACGACAAAGCGCCATGCTAGAAATTGTGCTGCGCGCGCGTGTTCAAGTGTTGTTGTCCTCCTTTGAGTTCCTTGCAAATTTTCTTCCACTTACAAGCGCCATCTCAAGAATTAACCAACACAAAATTTGTTCTACTACAAGTGAGCTGTGATGTGAACCCAAGAAGTAAGCATTTGAGTCATTGGTTGGCAAGTTTGAAGCTTGAGAAGTTCGCAAGTTGAAGCTGTAAGGGGTTCACGTGGAAACTTGCAACATGCATATTTTTCACCACCATTAGCTTTTTTAGAAAAAACCATGCAACGACTGCACATGAAAAACACGTGGATAATCTTGCCATGAGCTATGCGGTTTGTTTGTTAAAGAGAGAAGAGAAGAGATTCACTACCGGGTCGGCACCATAGCATAACATGCTCACACACTCACTATATAAACTCATGGTTCCTTCATAAGAGGGGGAGGCTCACATAATTATTCTTTTTCAGTTTCAAACCACTCTCTCATCTTCACTCGTTCTATCTCTCATCTTCACAAAACCCTAACAAATTCTTAACAAACTTCATAACCACCATGTAACAAACTCTTCACCACAACCTCCACCATAACCTTCACTCTCTTTTCTCTCGTTTTCATCTTCATCCCCTCAACAAACCAAGCACCATATCCTCTCCCTCTCATCTTCAACAAACTACCTTTCTCCATAATGGTTTCACAATAAAAATCTCAACGAACTCGTAACGGTTTCGTCATTACCAACCTCCCACTTCCGTGAGCATCTTCATCAACCTTCTTCCACGCTACTTCAAGAGCATCATCATCACATTCTTCAGTCTCAACAAACTCTAATCATCATCTTCTTCAACCTCAATCACCACTACCAAGCCACGAGATCCGGTTTGTAATCCTCAGCATCAATCAACACCTCGTATCGGCATCGTCTCCTCAAGATTTCAGTAGCGCCGTTCTTTGGGAAGCAAGCATTCAATCGTTTTGGTTCCATGTTCGTCTGCGAGATTCACATATGTGCAGAGCTTACTTCTCAGTAGATGTGAGCTTCTTGAGCTTTATACGCATCATCAAGGGAAAGGAGCAAATTTTGCAGAGTTTTCCGATGATCGTGTTGCGGTTCGACGTTCCGGTAAGTTTCTAAATCTCTCTCAGCATGCTTAGAATGGACATGTTAATGTTCACGTAATGTTTGCTAATTGCATTGGTTTGTTCAATTCCGATTATCACGATTGACAGCATGTGCGTGCATTTTCTTGTTTATGTTTGTTGTATCTTGGTTCTGTGAATTACACTAATCGTTTAGGATAGTTTGAGTTCGATTTCGTGAAAGCCGGTGAGTTAGGGCATAAGTTTGTAGCCTCTGTTCGCAATGTCGGAGGGCTGTTATGGTGAGACTAATGGCGGATTTGAACTCAGCGGAATTTTCCGAGTAGAACAGTGGTGGAGTTTTAATTTTCTGGACATGTATGAATTTTCCGGCGATTAGGTAGTCAGAGAAGACGACCGGAACAGTGTTTCGGCGTCTGGTTCAGGTTCATGGTTGTTATCTCTCAGATGCCTGCGTGGCACGTCCCTATTTGCTGATTTCCCAAGCTTTTGGTAATTTTGTCTCATTACAATCATTGGATGATGAGGTGGCAGGGAGTGATTGGCTGATAAAGGGTTTTGTCTTCTAGTAGTTTAAGTGATATGTTGACCCATTGATATAATATTACTAGTCAGTTTTTGTCACGTTACATATTAATAATAAACCATATAGCAAAAATCATGTGAATAAATAACCACATACATGAAAATGAAAATAGTGTAAACTCAGTCTGGGCCGCGTTTTGACTGGGCCTTGCGCTAGTTGCTGTTTCCACCCTCATTTTGAAGCTCATGCGCCAGGTGTATATAACTTCAGTTCAATAAAAATGCTTTCACACCCCCTATTGACTAAACAAACAAAAATAGTCTTTGGTTCTTTTTTTTTTTTTGCTTATTAATTCAATTTTTCCTTAAGTAAAAATAATAAAAAATGTCTTTCTACCCAAATTAGCTTTTTGAGATATTTGTTTTATTAGAATTTTTAATGGTTGAGTTTCTTTGAATTTTGATTGGTTCATGCATAGAAAATAAATAGTTTTTAGTCTTAATTTTTAGAAATAGTCTTAAACATGAATACATACAATATACTTGTGAATATTTTCTAGTTTAGTTTAGAGTTTTATTTCTCTTATTTTGTGAATATTTTCTACACTTTGTGAAATACCAAAAATGCCCTTAGGTGTTAAAACAAATTTTTTTTAGTTAATCTCCTTAGTTTTAGTTTAGACTTTAAATAGGAATTAGAATAACAACTAGATTAGAAAATAGGTTAGTTCCCCTTTCATTCTTTTTTCTTTTCAACTTTAATCCATCTAATAAATACTTGAAATAAATCCCCTTAAAAAATACAAAGAAAATACTTAAAACATTAATAATCAAAGTGAAAATTCTTCAAAAGGGAATGGAAGCTTGAACGCCCCTTGCTTTAGGGAACGTTCGAGTGCTTGGATCTCCCTTGCTTTAGGGTTCCATTCAGGCGTAAGTTCCCAACTTCTAAAAAACACAAACCATAGAGTAACTCGAGTTTCCCTTGCTTTAGGGATTTCCTCGAAACGCTCAAACTCTCTTCTATCTCTCGCCCTCGTGGCATTCTTAAGAACATGTTGAATCCATTCCATAATTAGGCGTATAAGTCTCCAAAGGTCGAGCATCGTGGAGTGCGACTTTAACCTCTGTTCAACTAAAAAACACAAAACATAGAAAATCTTGAGCCGAACTACGGTCACTCTGATTCCTTGTAAGGGATACGTAGGCATTGGGTCGCGGGGCCTAAGCGAGCACACTTGTAAATAATTCCTTCTTTTCCCCGTATTTCTTTTTGCATTCATTCGCATTTAGTTTAGACATAGATACACCCTTTAGATAGAAACAAACATAGGTGGATACCATCGAGTACGATGGGCGTGAGGGGTGCTAGCACCTTCCCCTTGCGTAACCGACTCCCGTGCCCTGTTCTCTGGTCGAAAGACCTTGTTCTTATTCTGAGTTAGGTTTCCTGGTATTCCTTTCCCTTATGGGATAAATATATTGGTGGCGACTCTGATTCCATTTTTCGCGGTAGCGACAATATGGAAATTGATTTGAATTTTTTATTATGTTTTAGCCTTAAATTCTCATTCTCTGACAGCTCTAAAGTAGTTTATTTCAGCAGTCGGCACCATCTCTCACACACTTTACGCAGGAAGCCGATGAATATAAGTGAATGTTCCGAAAAGAAAAGAAAAAAAAGAGAAAAGAAAAAGGTAATACACCTTCTAATTTTGGTAACCCTCACCCGGTCACTTAACCCAATGGTTGTGGAACTTTCAAAAGAAAAAGTTGAATAAGACTCTTTGTTAGTTGGTTCAGCGGTTTCTGGTGCTGAACTTGGTAGGGAGGATTACGGTTCGATCCCCCGCAACTACAATTGGGGAAAAAAAGGGGTAATGCCACTTAGGTACCAGAGCCCCATGCAAAAAAGGATCAGCGTCACTAACCGGTCGTCTTGCTATAAGTGTGTGGAGATAACGGGCTTAATGTGATTGCGCCTGAATGAAAAAGAGCAAAAAGGATGAGTAAGTTAGGCTATGGTATAATAATATGATTTGAATTGGTTTGTGTATTTAGGAGGCTTATGTCTGCACAGTTGTGGATTATTGTTCCTACGATATCCTTAGTGTGCAAGATTAGTACCTATTGATGCAAACTTACCTGAAGAAGATTGGTAGCCTAGGATGAGTAACTGTTGATGTATTTCTGCTTTCTTTGTTTTGTTTTTCATTTTGCTCGGAGTGCAAAAGTTCAAGTGTGGGGGAATTTGATCAGTGCATTTTGATGCACATTCCTCTACGGTTGTACTTATACATTTCCATGGTTTGTTTGTCTTATTTTTGTATTTTATAATGTTTTTATATTTTAAATTATTTTTATTGTTATTTGATTTTCGTATTTATTTTTCAGCTTTAGCAGTCTGCATGGAAACGATCATAACTAGAGTTCCGGGAGTCCGATTGAGGCGTTCTAATAATCGCCGGAAAGCTAAGAGAAAGAGCTACAACTTTTATGTTGGAGTCAAAGTCAGAATCGGAACCTATATTTCCCAGAATTGCGTTTGAAGCTGAAGCACTATTTTATTTTCAGTTTTTG
Organism: Vicia villosa; assembly: GCF_029867415.1. Lineage (NCBI taxonomy): Eukaryota > Viridiplantae > Streptophyta > Magnoliopsida > Fabales > Fabaceae > Vicia > Vicia villosa. Next base: position 794,714 of record NW_026705136.1, on the reverse strand, counting down.
GGTCGTTTAGTAGTGGGCCTAGTTTTGTCATTCGACCTAGTTGGGTCATAAACGTTTTTTGGCTGATTCCTAATAGGTCTAGCAGCCGTGTTACTGTTTATCACGTTTTACTATTCACAATTTTGTTTCGACTCTTTTGCTCTGTACGCTTGAATGGAGAACTAAACATCCAGAGTCGATCTACTGTAATCGAATTCCAAAAGCTTTGAGGTTTTTATTTTATCAATTCAATTTCGTTTCTCTTTCAATTATATTCTATGAATTTGCATTTGCTTAATCTGTTATTTCATAGTATATTTTGATTAATTTCGTATGATTGTATTCCTAACTGTTAATCGTTGTTTACGTCGCTTCGTCGTTAAATTGCGTTTCTATATCGTGTTTGCTTAATTCGCGATTGTATTAATCCGTTTGCTTAATTCGGAATAGGAATACAATCTGTTTAATATCTTTTGCGCTTGTCAATTGATATTGAAATCGAATAGAGATCGAAGCCGCTTAAGGAATTGGTAAGGTAGAAACCCATGATAAGCCGAAACCGAAAACAGTAGATTGGCTTAATTTTATAATCACTTTTTCAAAACAACTTATTTCATTAATCGCTTTTGATAATCATTTTTTCTATAATTCGAACCTAAACCAACCCCCCAATTTTATTTATATTAGTTAATAACAAAACAAGAATCCTTGTGATACGACTCGAGTCATTGTCGCTATATTACGTTTTCAAAATACTCGTTTTTGATCCGCGCCCGACAGCGGATCACTTATACCATGGTGAGGAACTGTTTGTAGGATTTGGAGGACTCCTTGTCTGAATGAGTCCTTTCGCCAGTAATGTTGGAAACAATTTCGCATACGGCATTAGTACGGGGTCAAAGGCAGGATACCTTGGAGCCCGATTGTTGTAATTTGGAGGTCGAACCTGCTGCTGAGGTTGCTGCGACCTTTGTTGAATTTGTTGTTGCGAGACCTGAGGTTGATAAGCTGGCGCTGAGTTAACAACCGGAGTTATTGCTGCAACTTGAGGTTGAAATTTCTTCTTGATTTTGTGCAAGACATTGCTGACATCTTGATCCTTTTTCTTCTGGAAAGAACTTCCATACTTCCTTGGACCAATAGAAGATTCTGGTTCTTTGTTCAAGCGTCCTTCCTGAACTGCTTCTTCTAAACGTACACCCATGTTTACCATCTCGGTAAAGTCACTTGGTGCACTTGCAACCATTCGTCCGTAGTAAAATGGACTCAAAGTTTTGAGATAGATTTTTGTCATTTCTTTCTCTTCAAGTGGTAGACAGATTTGTGCAGCAACTTCACGCTATCTTTGAGCGTATTCCTTGAAGCTTTCTCTATCCTTTTGAGTCATGGCCCGGAGTTGATCTCTGTCGGGAGCCATATCTAGATTGTACTTATACTGTTTGACGAAGGCCTCTCCGAGGTCTCGAAAAGTACGAATCTCTGAACTGTCCAAGTTCATGTACCATTTGAGTGCAGCACCAGTCAGGCTGTCTTGAAAATAATGAATGAGTAATTGTTGATTATCAGTCTGAGTTGACATTCTTCGAGCGTACATTACGAGGTGACTTTGTGGGCATGAATTCCCTTTGTACTTCTCGAAATCTGGTACTTTGAATTTGTGAGGAATCTTAACATTTGGAACCAGACAGAGGTCTGCAGCATTCTTTCCAAATAGATCTTGTCCTCGAAGAGTCTTGAGTTCCTTCTGCATTTGCAGAAACTGTTCCTGGAACTCGTCCAATCTTTCATACACGCCAGTGTCCTCACTGGGAGCGTGATGATATACTTGTCCGCCCTGTGGAGGAAAAGTATGCATAATGGGCTGTGGAGAAGCCATGACAGCAGATCTTGGAATCTCAGCATTCTGTTGTGCGAAACCCATTGCCGTTGCTCTTGGAACTTCAATTTCCAGAGGTTTGTAACCCTCCGGTGGTTGCATCTCCATTGTAGCTCTTGGAACTTCAGAAACTGGGGGTATGTACCCTTCTGGAATAAAGTTATACGGCATGCCCCAAGGTCGGTTGGGTGGCATGGTATACTGAGGAATAGGAGTAGAAACAATCTCGGAAACCACAGTCCTTTGTGGTTCTTCTGGCGTTGGTCGATTCTGTGCAACTACCAGGGCTTCTACCATGCTATTGAGCCTTTCAATAGCACCTTTGAGAGTAGTAATTTCTTCTCTGAGTTCTCCATTCTCTTGCTCAAAGTCATTCATTCTTTTCTTGCGACTTGAACGAGTGTTGTATGGATGAGACAGCTTGAAAGTCTTGGTTCACCTCCTTCTCCTCCTCTCTTTCTGGAGAAAGGAAAGTGACTATTAGATCCGCGACAATTCTCGTGTCAGTGCGTACGACTAAAGCGATGTATGATATGCAATTAAGTTAATATTTTTCAAGGAAACACCATAATTACGTTATGAAACATCAAACTTTTATTAATTAAGCGAAAACGCCGTTTTTTACACACTTTGAAAAGGGAAATACAGAGAAACTGAGAGAAAAGACTCTAAAACTTTGACGAAGAGCCGACTTCACGTTCTAACATCTTCTTATGTTTCTTGAGCTGAGCGTTCTCTGACGTGAGCTGATCAATAATCCAGGAAGCAGGAGGGATATGATGAGAAAGTGATGTTTGGGATACTTGTCGATCGAGCACTTCAAGTAACTCATCCTTCCTTCTTAGGATGTTATGAATCTCAACGTTTTCCGTGTTGACGATTCGATACTTGTTCCTCCAAGCATTCCTTTCTTGGCATACCTTGTTTAATGCCGCTTGTAGTTTTTCAACATCGGTGGAGAAAAGGTAAATTGGTTCCCTTAGGGGAATGAGTTCTTGATGTTGATATGGCATCCTGAGCTTGAATGCTCTGACGCGTACCCATTGAAGGTAAGGATCCAGGGAGATGCAAAGATGTTTTCCTAACAATCTTCTCCCTTTGCTGTGAACAAGACGCCAGGCTTGGACAATTTCCTTTTTCAGCATGTTGCCATGATCGTCGATGTTCTTGAAGAACAGACCCTCCAATTGGATGTTACTTGGAATGTTTTTCATGGGATAGCCGTATTGACAACGGGCTAAAGCTGGATTGTAACTGATTCCTCCCTTAGTTCCAATAAGGGGTATGTTGGGAAAACTTCTGCAACTGAAGATGATCTTGGTTTCGTCGTTGTCAGGACTACACCCTTCAATGTCCGTATGAGTGAGGGACATGATTTTCTATGACCAGTAAAGGCCATCCCTCATGTTCCAGAAAGTGCTAGACTTTGGCAGGTGCGAAACGAACCATTCGTATAACAACGGTACGCATCATATGATTAATCCTCCTCGCTGCAGGTTTCTTGAATGCACAGAGTGATAAGCATCCGCAAGCAAGGTTGGAACTGGATTTCCAATTAAGAAGATCTTAATTGCGTTGATGTCGACGAAATCGTTAATGTTAGGGAACAAAAACAATCCGTAGATAAGCAAAGCCAAGATTTCCTCAAAAGCGCTCATATCTTGGACGCTGACGAAGTACCGAGCTTGATCAAACAAGAATTTGGAGGGCAATCCTTGAATTCCTCCTCTACTCACCATATGAGTTCTGATGTCGACTATGTTCAAAGGAGTAGTTGCAGCGATGATAATGTCATCAGGATTCTTTTCCAAACCGGAGTACGGATCTTGCGCGTACACGGGTATTCCAATCAGACGAGAGTACTCCTCCAACGTAGGCATGAGCTGATAATCTGGAAAGGTGAAGCAGTGATACGTTGGATCGTAAAACTGTACCAAGGTGGGAAGGATCCCATCCATAATGTTGGTATTGAGCAAAGGCAGAAGTTTTCCATACTTCTCCTTGAAAGCCTGGGGGTTGACCACCAGTTTTCCGAGCTTTCCCAGTTCCTCGACCTGGGGAATCTTGAAGGTGTATTTCCTAGCTCTCTTTCTTCCATAATCCATGGTATAGATCCTTAAGTCCTTTCTCCGTTTCTCTCTTTCTATGAAGTTCAAAACGTTCGTTATTTAGTTTCCTTGAAAAACGACTCGAAAAAGACTCTTTTTTTGTTTTTAATTGTTATTAATGAATGATGCATGAATGCATGAATGCACACACAAAAGTTTTAAACAAACATGGCGTTGAAGGGTATAGTGGTCATGAAGTCAAAACGCAAACCTCGCCCCAATGGTAAACTAAGGATAAGGATTTTTGTACCTGTAGAACGGGTTCTAGGGGTCTCAGAGTTTTTGCTCAACCTTAAAGATATGTTGATTGGTATCTATAAGAGAGTTTTCTCTGAGTGTAGTATCTGCGTGACAATTACTTTCGTAATCACCGCTCTACGTCCTAAAAAAGGCTTTAAGTGGGGTTAATGTGTTTCTAGGTCCTCCTGGTACAAATCAGTCTCGGAATGCAGTGGCGAAGTTAATCACAACCAGCCAGGAAAATCCCAAGAGTAGAATTGTGAACCAAGATTAGAGGGTCTTCACCGGGAAGACATCCTCCATCCTATCTTATGTTGCACTCAAATCCGGGTATAGGATTTCTAACCACAAGGGGGAATCAAGCCCTTTCCCGATACAGAATAAACAAAATAAACAAATATAAATGCAGCAAACACATGAAATGACACCGAGGTTAGGCAGGACCTCTCTTGTTTGAGGGGGAATTTGGCATCCCTAATTCCTCATTGGGGCTGGACCAGCAACAGGTCAACCATTGGTTTGGATGAAAAACCAAGGTTTTTAACACTTATATCCCCAGCAGAGTCGCCATTTTTCTGTGGTTGTCGTTTTTTTTACCTCCCCGTTTCACTTGGGAGGACGGCACGCTAGACCCTTCACGCGAAATTTGGAAGGAGAATGTGCCCGTGGCGGGATGAATTTTATTTCAGTTCTTCCTACGATATCACACGAACTTTCTTATTTGTCCTGCGAGTAGGAAAGGGGAAAAAAGATCTCAACTAAACCCTAGGAGTTTTCTAAGTGTGGGGATTTCACCTAGACTAGAAATTCTGGAGTCCGGGGGGTCGGTTATACATAGGGAAGTGTTTAAACACCCTACATATCTGTAGTACTCTACAGGAACCTTCTCTGTGTCTAAATGTGTTTGTGCTGCTAATGATTATTGGGAAAGTTTCTCCTTTGTGTTAGGAGAAGGAATTGAATTGAATAAAAGAAAGACAGACTGACTGACTGACTATTTTGGTATTTTATTAGCTCGCTGAGATTCCTTGTGAACCTCATGCCTACATATCCCTAATGGAAGTCAGAGCTTAATGTAGTTCGGGGAACTAATTAATTATTAATTATTTTTGGGTGCCTTGCTTGAAGCTCAAGGTTGAAGCTTGAATTAAATCTCTGTTTACAGTAAAGAGACATGAAGTCATCTTTATAGAGAGGTATTTCTACTATTCCACCACAAACATTTTAAAAGAGTGACAGAATGATTGAATTCATTTCATTAAGAGAGTGACCTTACTTGTGTGTTTGCAAGTATGCTAGTATCTCTTGAATAAAAGAAAGATGCTAGTCCAAATTAGGGAAAGTGTACAAGTCTGGGGATGTGCCAGAGCATGTCTTTTAGAGTCCTAAATGGGAGACTTTGATTGAAATTGAAATGTGTAATGTTTGTTTGTTTAAATGTGGTGAGATAGAGGAAATATCTCTCTATAGATATAAGCTATGTCTATCTACTGTATAAAAGATTTGATTTTTAACTGGCTTGTATGAGACCCAAGCTTGAGGCTTTTTGATTGATTGATTATTATTATGACTCTGGGAGAAAACTCCACTGGGGATTAATTTACAAGGGATTTTTATGTTCTGCACAAAGCCCAGAATTGAGGCTGACTCTACTTAGGGAAAATCTATTTTGATGGGTTTTATTTGGTGTTCTGTACAAAGCCCAGAATTGAGGCTGACTCTAACTAGGGGAAATATTATTTTCTGCCTTGTATGAAGCCCAAGGTTGTGGCGGACTCTTAAATAAACTGAGTGTGGATGACTCTATGGGAAAAGATCCTAGATGTTAGGAATCGTTGACACATGAAATATGGTTTATCTGCCCTGTACAAAGCTCAAGGTTGTGGCTACTGAACAATGAAGGACTCACTAGGGGAGACTCTATTATCTGCCTTGTACAATTCCCAAGGTTGAGGCTGACTATTAACAGGGGAGTTTTATTGTTTTTTTTTTTGGTGCCTTGTATGAAACCCAAGGTTGAGGCTAATTGTTTTTGTTGGATTTTGACTCTATTGAAGGATTTATTTAGAAAGACTGGTTTTTTTTGGAAGCTAACCCTTTCCAGGGATCTTGACTCAGCTGGTGAAATTGTCTGTTAAAAGACTGATTTTTGTCATGTTTTTTGGAGGCTGACCCTTTCCAGGGGTTTTGACTCTTTTGGGGAAATTATCTCCTAAGAGAAATGAATCTTTGGTTTTTGAAGAAGTGATTTTGGAGGCTAACCCTTTCCAGGGGTTTTTATTAAAATGAAAGAATGATGTGGAGGCTAACCCTTTCCAGGGGTTTTGTTGAAAATGAAAGAATGTGTGGAGGCTAACCCTTTCCAGGGGTTTTGTTGAAATGATTTTGGAGGCTAACCCTTTCCAGGGGTTTTTGTTAAAATGAATGGCAGAAAGATTATCTAGTGGAGACTTCTTGTTTAAAGCCCAAGATGAAGGCTGACTCTGACTGAGGATAAGCAAACATGGATCCTAGACTCTGCTAAGGAAAATTGATGAAGATAAGGGTGACAGAGACTGTCCATGTCTCTCATTCCAAAAGGTGTACTCAATGTAAAATTGAGACAAACTTAGCTTGTTTAAAGTCTGGTTTAAATTGGAAGAAACTCACCAGGGTATGTTAAAAGGTGACTAAAGACTTGTTCCTATGTTTGTAAGAAACCTGATGGGTCCTTGTATACAAGCTCAAGAGGAAGCTGGAAATGCTTTTAAGAAGCCTGTGGGTCCTTGTACAAAGCCCAAGAGGAGGCTAATCGAGGGTCATCGAGGGTCCTTGTTATAGCACAAGAGAAAGCTATGTAGTTTTGAACTTATTTTGGCTTTAAGCAAATGGGTAAGAGGTTTCACCGGGAATAATTCCTCTTTGGGTGGATGTGTCCTATTTTTGGATTCTAAGGTTTTTGCCAAGATGTTTCACCGGGAATAATTCATCTTGGGGGTTTGAACTACAGATCTCTAATTAGGAAAGAGCCTTCACCGGGAAGACATTCTCAATCCTAGGCCATATTCCTATAATATATATATAGTTTAACTGTCCTAAGGTTTATACTCAAACGTAGTTCTAAACTAATATATATGCACAGTTTATATTTGACAGTAATTTAAATAAAGACTATAAATTGAAAGCTTGTAAAGCCTAACCTGGATGGAGTGGAGGCCTTTGGAGAAGTATGTACAAAGCCTTACCAGCAATTGATGGATAACAGTTGAATATATATATGATAAACAGTTAATGGTTTTTGAAAACAGAAGAAGTGAAGATGGACATAGGTCACATAGGTATCTGAAGAGTTTCACCGGGAATAATGCCCTTCAAATACCAGAAGAATGTTTTGAAAACAGAAAGGAGATTTTGTAAATACAGTTTTGAAAAACAAGCTAAGAAGAGAAGAAGGTGTTGGGACTTACACTCTATTAGAGGCCCACTTAAAAATGATTTACTGTTTATGAAAACAGTTTAAAAGATACGAGGTTCTGTTGTTTGAAAACCTCGATCGTCTGTTTACTTTGAAGTTTGAACATAATTTGAATTTTGACAAAAGTCAACTTAATTGAAGTACAGACAAAATCTATACCTAATTAAGACCTAAATGATTAGGGTTTTTAACACTAAAACACTTATGAAATATTAGGTTTTGAGATTTTAATGAAAACATATATTAAAATATATTTTAAAATACTTAAAACAACACCATTTTTAACCTAATAAAAATATATAAAATAAATAATATTTTTATGATTTTTTTGATTATTTATAAAATATATATATTAATCAATAAGTGCATAAAAAATGAATGAAAAAGGAGTTAATTTGATAGATTAACTAATTGGTTAAAGTTGTGAAGAAATTAAGTGGAAAAGGTGATAAAAAATGGTTTTGTCACCTAGAGGGCTTGAACTCGCGCCCTCCAAGTCATTGGCCAAAACTCCCACCATCTGGGCTACGCGCGCAGTTTGTTATTCACACGCATACAACATAATATATTTTAAAACAAGCCAGAAGATTCAAATTTTGCGCGCGCCATGTTCATCTTCTTCCTCGAGCTCAAAGATTTTCAAATTTCTAACTCTCTGGTTTCTCAACCAAATGGCATGATGTAAACATCAATCTTGTGCCAAATTCCCTCACGAATTCAAATATGTAACTAACATTTATTTATATTGGCTATAACTATCTAATTTCTCAGAGAACTCTAAGAACACATGAACCCTAAATTTGAAATTAAATGACAAGCAAGATGAATAAATGAATGATGATAGAGGGTTTTCAATCCTCTGATGATGCTGGACAAGATAGAATCGAGCTTTATCACAAAGAGTACTTAAATTAAAGAGATGGAGTTCAAAAACTTACCTCTGAAACTGAAGGTCGTACGAGTGATGGAGAACTTCTGGGCTTGTGTGAATGATCCTAAAAGCTTCCTTGGGACTCAGTGATGCTAACTGGATGTTTATTATGGCCTGAATCCTTCTGAATTTCTCTACTCGACTCCTTCAATTTGGGCTTCAAGTGAACATGGAGGATGATGAATCTGCAGTTACAGATGAGCTGCGACCATCTGGATAGCTTCACTACCTCCTATGGAACGTGTCTGGATGACTGGCTTTGCTTGAAACCTCCTGAATTACTCTGTGGACCTCCAACTGCAAATGCTCCAAAGTGAAAGCAACAATGGCGTTCCTCCACTTACAGAAGTGATCCAGGTGCTTGGATCACCTCAAATGAACCCCCTTGAGATGTTAGAATGCTTACTTTCCAAAGAAGAGCTTTGGTTTGAAGAAAACGATTCTTCTTGCCAAAGAACTTTGAAAAACCATAAGCATGAGAAGAGAAAGAGAAAGCAAGGATTATAGTTGCTTTGGTGTGTTTTTTGAATGAGAAAGAGTCCTCTATTTATAGGCAATTGATTCAGTACTGATTGAGAGAGTGAGCTTGCTTAATGAGGGAGTTTTGATTTCTTGGCCATGAAGAAATTCAAAGAATCTTCAAAATGCAATGATGGTCAAATCGAGCTAGCTCCCTATCTATTGATCTTATCTGGTCTTGGGGAACATTTCTGATGTAGAGGAGTGTTCCAATTGGTTGGTGAGAAGATTCCTTGGGTGATTCATCAATTTGCCATAAATTCACAAATGTAATCATTACATAATCACATGTTCTTGTTTTTAGAATCTTATTCAATTCTCATGTCATGGTAAAAATGAATGCATGGCATGTTTGCAGATGTGTTATGGGTCATGTAGCATCCATAAGAGAGGTCATTTGCACAAAATTACAAAGTTTCAAATTGTACATGACCTATAATTTTACTTCATGAGGCCAACTTTGAACAAGCATAACTCTTAGCTCAAAATGAATTTGGAGAAGGTTGAACATAATTTGGAAAGCCCTAAACATCTACTTCAAATCATTAGTTTGGATTTTATTCAGAATCCTTTGGCAAATTTGTGAAAAATGAGGCCAAAGTTGGAAGAAAACTAGGTTAAAACACTTAGAAAAATTTTCTAAGTTTTTATAACCTAAAGCTTCAAAATTCCAAAACTCTTAAATGGTTGATCTTTTGAAAAAAGTTCCTATGTAAGATGTTGTTTTATTTTGAAAAATCTACAACTTTCATGTTGGAAGTTTTTTGAGTTGTGTAGGTGAAATTTTGAGTTCCCATAATGCCCTCAAAAACCCTAATTCCCGACTTTTTGTTCCTTGATGATTCTCTTTGAATTTCTTTGGTCAAATGACTTTAATATCCATATATTGATGATATTGATCCTTGAAAGTCATGGTTTGACCAAAAATCTTAAAAGTCAAAGGTGATCCCATACAGTTGACTTTAGACCTCAAATTTTGAAAATAATGAAAATAATGACTGTAGGTGAAATTTTGAGTTCCCATAATGCCCTCAAAAACCCTAATTGTCAACCATATGAAAATAATGACTGTAGAATTTGAATTGAGGTGTGATGTCCAGTGGATCTTATTGTATGGATCATTTGAAGATGATTGAAGTTTTTAATAGATGTCCTGGAGATTTTTAGGGTTTCCCAAAGGTGATCCCTGATTTCAGTCCTTGATAGGCTCAAAAACCCTAGTCTGGTGACCTGAGTAAATATGTACTCAGAGGACTGGGTATCTAATCAATCATAGGTGAAAAAATGAAGCTCTTGAGTCCTATGATTATGTTAGAGACTAATCCTTCTACTGACTGATCCTTTGCCTGAGTTTTCTTGTCTTTGAACATCCTTTGATTAAATGCCAAATGAAGAAGTGACTGCTCTGGATACTTGCTTTGACCTGATGAAAATCCTGAAGATATGTCATCTCAGGGGGGTCAAAAATTAGGGTATAACAGGTCCTTGTACGAAGCCCAAGAGGAGGCTATCCGAGGGTCCTTGCATTGTAAGCCCAAGAGGAGGCTATGGGAGGGACAATCGAGGGTCCTTGCATTGTAAGCCCAAGAGGAGGCTATGGGAGGGACAAGTCGTTTGTACGAAGCCCAAGAGGAGGCATGGTATAGTTGGTTTGAGCTCTTAGAGCGATTTCACCGGGAAACCATACTCTATGTCCTAACCTAAACTAGGGAGATTCTTTGCACGAAGCCCAATAGGAGGCTATGGGGAACCTAGTGTTGTACTAAGTTGAACAAGTATATATAACACAATCACAAATATGAACAAGTACGAACGAATATGAACAAGTACATGAACAAATATGAACAAGTATGAACAGTTATATATAACAAGGTGTGTGTATACAATGGAGTTTATGAAGGAAATATACCTGTAAGCATGATCCATTTGTATACACGGGGCTCGGGACTCATACTCGGGGAGAGGCCCATTGAGTTTATTCAGAAGCTATGTAAACAAGTATTTACAAAGGGGCTTGAGACTTATACCTACATGGAGGCCCATGGTATATTTTTGGGAAGATTTAAAGAAAACCTTCATTTTTTTTGATTTGTTATTCGAGGTTAAAAAAACACATTGAACGAGATATATACAAAAAGGTGTGTGTACAATGAAATACCTAATTTCATGTACAGGAATGGGACTTATACCTATGTGGAGGCCCCTATTTTATTTTATAAAACATGGTTGATTGTCTTGTTTAAAAGCGCGAGGTTTTGAAAACAGTTTGAAAGTTTTTGTTTTGAAAGAAGTTTTCTGTTTAAAGAAAAACTGTACAAAGAAAAAGGAAAGGGACTTATACTCTCTAATATTCGAGAGGCCCGTTGTTTTGAAAATCAATTGATTAATCCAAAAAGATTTGATCAAGAGTTTTTTTGAAAAGATAACCAAAAAGAAATGGTTTATTGTTTTGAAAAACGGCGATTGCTTGTTTTAAAACAGTTTTTGAATTTGAAAGAAATTAACTTAATTAAGGTAAAAAAACAAATTTTATGCTTAATTGAGACCTAAGTGATTAGGGTTTGATCACAAAAGATATTTACAAGTAATTAGGTTTGAAAAATCAAATGAAAAACAATATTTAAAGTATTAAAAACACTTAGAAACAATGTCATTTTAAACTTAATAAAAAATGTATTAAATAAATATTTTTTGTGATTTTTTTTTATATTCATAATATATATATATATATATATATATATATATATATATATATATATATTAAATGAGAAGTGTGCAAAAAATGAAGTAAAAATGATGAGTTTTGATTGGTTAAATAATTAGTTAAAGTTGTGAAGAAATTGAAGAAAAAAAGTGATAAAAAAATAGAGTTTGGTCCTGCCAAGGTTTGAACCCACGCCCTCACTCTCACCAACCAAAACATGAACCAAATGCGCCATGCTTGTGGCTTGTTAATAACACGCGTTGAACTGATTATATTTTAAAACAAGGATTTGAATTTTCTGAATCAAAAATGGCGCGAAGAACACACCTTCAACTGATTTTTTGAAAATCTTTGAAACTGAATTGTTTTGATCAGGTAAAGGGTCTAATTCACTCGATTTTCCATAAGGAACATGATGGTGATCTTTAATTTCATTTATTTTTGTTCTAAGATGGTAAATTTTCGCATGAACATGAAGAACCCTAAAACTGAATTTCAACATGAAATCGTGTATGATTGATGAATTATGAAATTGATTGAGGGTTAATGATCAGTGATAGTGTAGAAACAAGATGGCAAAGCAATATTTCATTTATGATGCATGATTCATGGAGTTTGAAGTTCAAGTGTACTTACCTCAAAAACGGCCAAACTGAGAATTGAATTTTGATCTGGAGGTGTTACAGATGCTTTGTAACAATCTGGATAGCTTCAATGATGATTATGGAAGGTGTCTGGATGCTTGGAACAATTTGAATTCACCTGTGCTAAGCTATGGAACCCGATCTGCAGAGCCTTGGAGTGTGAATCGAATTTGAAGATTATGAGGTTACAGGTCATATGTGAGTGTTTGGATCATTCATATGAAGTATATGGAGGGTGTTAGAAGTGATAGTTTGGGCAGATATGGCTTGATGTGAGAATTGGCATGTTAAGGTTCACTTTATGCAAACATGGAGGTGAGATGATGATTCTGAGTTTTGGGATGATTTGGGGTGTGTGAGTGGATCAAACACATCACATATGATGTTTAGAAGTTGTTGGAATCATCACTTTGGCCAGAACTTCAAGGATTTGGAGGTTGGAATTTCTACCTCTTTAAAACTTAAGAAACTTGCATTCTAAGAAAGAAAGAGAAAACCTATAATTTGTGAGGTTTTGGTGTGATTTTGAATGAAGTTTGGTCCTCTATTTATAGGCCAAGGATTCTGAAATCCAAGATTTGCAAGTTGATCAAAGAATGGTGATTTGGCACTTGGAGATAAAATGGAATCTTTACATTTAATGCAAATGCTTAAAAGTGACTAAACCATGGTTAAATCTCCAAGCTTCTTATCCTCTTCCATTCTGATCTTCAAATCAGAAAATATCTCCCAATTATTGCATTGATGCATCATTACTTGCATTATAGGTCATGTAGTGTAAGAACTTTGTGAAAATGGCTTGAAATTTCATGCATAATGACCTCTAATGACAAAATTCAAAACCATGGCTACACTCCATATTTTTTCATGCTCTTGGACATTTTGGAAAGCTCATGTTATGTACTTCAAAACCCTAGTTGGAAGTTTCTTCAAGACCTTTAAGGAAATGGGTGAAAAAGATCCATGAACTTTGAGAAAAGTGAGATTTTAAGTGAAATTTTCAAAAGATACCAACTTTGAAGCTCCATATCTCTTAAATGGTTGATCTTTTGGAAAATCATCATATGTGACAAAGTTGTTTATTGGATCAAAATCTACAACTTTTATGTTGGAAGTTTTTTTCAGTTTGTAGGTGAAATTTTGAGAAATTCCCTTCCAAAGTTTGGAAAAAACCATTGAAAAACACTTAGAATTTTTCTAAGTATGGAAAGTCAAACTTTTGACTTTTTGATTCTTGATTGATTTTCTTGATTTTTCTTGATCAAATGACTTCATATATCATATATTGATGATTTGAAACTTCAAAAGTCATGGTTGACCAAAATTCCAAAAAGTCAATGGTGATCTTGTACAGTTGACTTTTTCAGACGGATCGCGTTTCTGGAGATTTCAAATGAACCAGGCTATCCTCACCAAATGAATGGTATGAATGGATAATATTGAGGTATTGGAGGACCTTGAGCCATTGTTTAAGTTGTGGCACCATGTTCTGATTAAAAAGTCAATGGTTCATGTGAATTGGGTCAAAAACCCTAATTGTCGACCTGATGAAATTGATGACTGTGGATCTTGAATTGAGATGTAATTTCAATTGGATATTGCCATAGGGATTATTTGAAGATGATTGAAACCTTTGAGTGACTTCCTGGGGATTTTTAGGGTTTCCCAAATGTGATCCCTGATTTCAGTCCCTGATAGCTCAAAACCCTAATCTAATGATTTGAAATTCCACTGTTGATCAATCCTTGTGTAGGAGATGTCTTGAGTCAATAGATTAGGTCAAAATGATGTACTTGGGGTCCTGAGGTCATGTCCCAAGTCATTAGGTCAAATCCTGAGCAAAAGTCAGGAGTATACTGTCTTCAGTCAAAACCCGAATCTGGTTGATTCAAAGTCCCTGAGCTTGTTGAAATGAATCTTTGAGGACCAAATGTTGATTGTTGATGAAGATAGTTCTTTTGAAATGAAGGGAGAACAAAACCCTAATTGGTTGTTACCAGTACTGATGAGTGATTTCTTGATTAAACCCTGCTGAGCACAAGTAGCAAACACAAGCTATGCAATTTGTTAGAGATGCAAATGATGCATATGCAGATGATATGAGGTGGTATCTTAGGTCAAAAATTGGGGTATGACAGGACGGAGTCCTTGAGACTCTCTACCAGTAGTGACAATAGTTCTTTCGAATGATTGTGCCATAAGGCTATCATAGACTGCCCCGCATCTGGGGCACATAACAATTTCTGTGTTTTCCTTGTGACACCTGACTAGGAAACCCACCAAGCTTTCTTATGGCCTTGGATAAACCTTCAGCAATAGGTTTCCTCCTCTACAAGGTTGTTCCATCCTTTCACGTTGGGCCCTATCATAGTTAGCTTGGACCCTTCGACTCAGCATGATCGAGCATCTTGGACACATTAGCATTTGTCCAGAATTCCTCTCGTGGCACCTCCAGAGATAATCTTTCAAACTTTCAACTTTCTGTGGGAATTTCACCACATTGACATTTCCTTGTTCTCTCAATAAGCACTTCTCCAACTCCTCTATTTTAGATAAAGGCTGTCTAACATTCACCATGTTAACACCTGTTGGGGAAGCTTCGGAGATCTTTATCTGTTGAAGTTTCACCCTGAGGTCTTCAGTGGCCTCGCTGGTTTTCCCCTCTGCATCTTCATAGATTTCGGTCTTGGCAGATTCTTCAACATCAATATTGAAGGTTGTACTGTCATTTAGGCTATCAGTAACCTGCTTTCCAGATGAAATTAATTCCAATTCAGCAATATTAGTTTCAGACACTTCCACCATGTTGACATCGAATGGTTCACACAAGTTGGTGTCAGCAACATTCAAGGGATCTGCGTCGACCTTCATATGATTCTTTGCCTTATCAACGAATTTCAGACGTCCATCCATGATAGCATTCTGAATTTGATCCCTGAAAAGAAAACATTGTGAGGTTTTATGGCCTAAAAAACCATGATATTTACAAAAGCCTCGTTTCTTCCGTTGTTCTAATGGAGGAACTTTGGAATTAGGAGGCACTATCATCTAGCCATATTTTACTAGCAAATCAAATATTTCGTCACATTTAGTGACGTCAAATGTATAAGTTTTCTTTGGAAATCTCTCGCTTTTATCATTCTCGACTGGATTTTTTCCATTCGAAGGGGTGAGCAACTTGTATGAATCCTCGAAGGGTTCACCCTCAGCGTCTTCAGCTTCAATATATGCTACCCTCTCCTTCTTGTAACTTTTATTTGCTCTGGCCTTTTCTGCTTTCAGTCGTTCGACTTGTCGAACCCTGTCTGCCAATTGGGCCATATCCCTTAGGTATTGGGTATCCAGTTTCTTTCTGATTGAATAGTCTAGACCGCCTGCAGCCATTTCAACTAATTCATGTTCTGGGACAACCGTGAAGCATCTTGACTTTAACAAACGGAACCTGTTCAAATAATCATCTATAGGCTCCGTGAACTTCCTCTTGATGCTAGCCAATTCCTTCAGACTTATCTTGGTTTGACCCATGTAGAATTGTTCATGGAACAATCTCTTCAAGTGTGCCCATGCATCTATGGAATTTGGGGGTAAGTTAGTGAACCAAATAAAAGCATTTTTTGTTAGCGAACTAGGGAAATATTTAATTCTCAAATCCTCGTTGCCTGCTAGATCCCCTGCTTCTGTCAAATACCTGGATATGTGTTCTACGGTCGATTCACTAGTGTCCCCTGAAAACTTCGTGAACTTGGGTACCTTGGTACCTCTTGGCAATTCTGTTTGCATAATATATTCTGCTATGGGGGATGTGTAGTTTGGACATCGAAGTCCAGTATTAAGGCCATTATTGGCCATAATTCTTTCTATCATGGCAGTTAGGTTATTCTCTGTTGCCATATTTTCTCTTATAACCCTGTGGACTACTTCATCTGGATGTTCGTTCCTACCAACTACCCTTAATCTGGGACCTTCTTCGATGTCTCTTGTTGGCCAGGATTGGTCCTTCGATTCGGATTTTCTAGATCTATCACTTGGTTTCTTTCAACGGGTGGTTGCCTAGGCGGAGGAACTACATCACCAGGTGTTAGTCTAGGCGGAGGAACCACTTCTTGAATACGTTCCAAGATTGGGTCACCCTCTCGATAAGGGGTTGGTTATTTCTTCGCCTAGTTTGTGGAACTCCCATATAATCTGCCATTCGATTTATTTGTGATGATATTTTTTGGAAGGTTTCTACATTGTCCCGGTTAGTTCTGGTCATGTTTGCTACTAATGGGGTAAAGTGTAACACCCCTCTAATAACCCGCGGCAGTTAAATAAGTATTAATCAGAGTAAACATGCAAGAGGTGTCACAATTCATAAAATGAAGAAAACACACGTCGGTACATATCATGCATTCACTGAAACAACTGAAATTATAACTCATTAAATAAAATCATGCTTTACACAGCGGAATTAAAAGCACAGAGTCAACATTCATCATTAATGTATCCGACTCAACCAACAAAGCCAATTAGAGTTATAATCAACTCAAAACAAACGTGTTCCCAGTGTTACATCTACCAGAGCATGACACCGACACTATAACTAAAAACCGACTTATGAGCTAATCCTCACCAAGTCGCGCCGCTATCCTCAATCTGAAAATGACAACAAGTAAGAGTGAGTCTCATCACATTTAACCAATGTTATTGCATCATAAATAATAACATATAATAGTTATATCATTCACCCAATTGTTTCATACTCAGACAAATCAATCATTCATACATCCACAGATAAACAAACAGTCAACATGTAACATCTATCATCATGCTATAAACAAATCATGCACATGTATGAAACTGACACTATGCATGTGGTACCAATCATCACCAGTGGAAATCATCCACCGACCGATCTATCATCATCCAGATACGGCCCTGCCAGCACAAATTCCACACAATGGGAATTCTGCCCCTCGCTGAATCCTCTCATCATATAGGATTCAGCCCATGTTTATGAATGCATGCAACATATATATAACATACTTTCATCATCACCATTCTATGAGTAGCATCATCTATACTCATTTCATCATCATCATCATCAATACTAAGCATGTTCATATATACATTACATCATTCTATACAATCAATCATCAGTAAACCACAGAATCACATCACAAGGTTTACACAGTCTAAAACAGCATACAACCAGGCCTACAAATCGAAAGTTACACATCATCGAACTTTCCAGAAAAATCACAAAACAGAATTTTCACATACAGGAAGCCATACGCGTATCATAGGGTCCATACGCGTCCATACGCGTATCCCCTTGCCTCATACGCGTATCATACGCATCTCAACAGAATCAGATTTTGCCTACAAGCAACCTCATACGCGTATCAGTATAGCCATACGCGTATCACCAGAATAATTTTCCTCTTTCAAAATTTCCATACGCGTATGAGCATCCTCATACGCTCTCATACGCAAAACACCAGTACGTGGTATTTGGGACAGGGCAATTGCGTATCATACGCGTATAGCCCATTGGGAGTGTCCCCCATACGCGTATGACCTCATCCCATACGCGTATGGCACTGTTTCATACGCGAAACACCAGGAAATGCCCAGAACCTGCAGAATTCGTAACAGTCCAAAACCCATTCATTTTTACTCATACCAGTCCACGATTTTGAGTCCAAAAACCAGAAAAATCACATCTAAACAGCATACGAATTCGTCCATAACCATAGTATATGACCCCATAATCAATTTCATTCATCATACCCTAAATCTATCAGTTATTAGGGGTTAACAGTCCAAATTCAATGATGAACACAGATAAAATTCAAAATATAGAATCAATGGATCCAATCATACTCCTAATCCATACTATCACCCATAATACGATAAAAGAGATTAAACGGAGAGTCTCCCCTTACCTCGGATAAAAGTCTTGGTTCTTGGTCTCTCCCTCTACAGTTCTCCTTCACGTTCCTTGTTCCCAATTCTGTTCTTTCACGTTCTTTCTTTGTTTCCCAATTTCCAATTATTTTATGAAAAATAATAATATTGAGATTAGTGAAAGCTTTACTAAATTACACCCCCATCTTTACTATTTCCTCCTATGGCCCAATTGCCTTAAACCATTATTTATTCATTATTTCCTCAAAATCCTTAATAATTCTAATTATTAATTAAATATTCCAATTTAAATTAATAATAAAATTATACGGGTGTTACAACTCTCCCCCACTAAAAGAGTTTTCGTCCTCGAAAACATACCTCAGGTAAAAAGTTCTGGATAAGAGTCTTTCATCTGACTCTCTAGCTCCCAAGTAACATTTCCCTCAGCAGGTCCTCCCCAAGCTACTCTGACCAAAGCTATTTCCTTGCCTCGCAATTGCTTCAGCCTTCGATCCTCAATCCTCACAGGTAAAGTCTCAACCATCAAGTTATCTTTCACCTGTATATCATCTACTTGGATCACATGGGACGGATCTGAAATGTATTTCCTCAACTGAGACACATGAAATACATCATGCAAATTTGCAAGCATCGGCGGTAAAGCGATACGAT
This sequence comes from Vicia villosa, assembly GCF_029867415.1. NCBI lineage: Eukaryota > Viridiplantae > Streptophyta > Magnoliopsida > Fabales > Fabaceae > Vicia > Vicia villosa. Next base: position 775,695 of record NW_026705136.1, on the reverse strand, counting down.
AAGCCACTTCTCCCACTCTTTCAGAAATTTGGAATGGTCCGATAAAACGCGGAGTCAACTTCTTGGACTTCAACGCCCGACCAATCCCTGTCATAGGAGTAACTCTCATAAACACATGATCTCCCTCTTGAAACTCAAGTGTTTTCCTCCTCTTGTCATGATAACTCTTCTGACGACTCTGAGAAGCCTTCATCTTCTCCTGAATCATCTTAATCTTTTCCGTAGTCTGTTGTACAATTTCTGGACCAATCACAACACTCTCACCAGATTCGTACCAACACAACGGTGTCCTACACCTCCTACCATACAAAGCCTCAAACGGAGCCATACCGATACTCGAATGATAACTGTTGTTGTAGGTAAACTCAATCAAAGGCAGATAACTATCCCAAGTACCTCCTTTTTCCAACACACAAGCACGCAACAAATCCTCTAGCGACTGAATCGTCCTCTCAGTCTGTCCATCAGTCTGCGGATGATAAGCAGAACTCAATCTCAGCTTAGTACCCAAAGCTTTCTGCAAACCTTCCCAGAACTTAGATGTAAACCTCGGATCTCTGTCTGACACGATACTTGAAGGAATACCATGTAGACTAACTATCTTCTCAATATACAACTGAGCTAGCTTCTCCATTGGATAATCCATTCTCACCGGTATAAAATGAGCAGACTTCGTCAACCTGTCTACCACGACCCAGATAGCTTCACAATTTCTGACAGTTCTCGGCAAGCCCGACACAAAATCCATTGAGATGTTGTCCCACTTCCACTCAGGAATAAACATCGATTGCATCAACCCAGACGGTTTCTGATGCTCGATCTTTGACTTCTGGCAAGTCAAACAAGAATACACAAACTCAGCAATTTCCCTCTTCATTCCCGGCCACCAAAACAACTTTTTCAAATCATGATACATCTTAGTAGCACCAGGATGAATACTCAACCCACTACGGTGTCCTTCTTCCAAAATACGTTTTCGGAGTTCATCAACATCAGGAATACAAACTCTGTCACCCAACTTCAGTATACCATTCTCATCCACTCTGAATTCACCACTCTTTCCTTGATTAACCAAAGTCATCTTGTCGACCAATTCGACATCAGCCTTCTGACCCTCTCTGATTTCTCCAAGAATACCACTAGTCAGTTTCAGCATACCCAATTTGACACTAGTAGGAGTACTTTCACACACTAAACTCAAGTCTCTGAATTGTTCAATCAAATCCAATTCCTTCACCATTAGCATAGACATATGCAAGGTCTTCCTACTCAAAGCGTCAGCAACCACGTTTGCCTTACCCGGATGGTAATTCAAACCAAAATCATAATCTTTCAGAAATTCTCACCACCTTCTCTGCCTCATATTCAACTCTTTCTGATCGAAGAGATACTTCAGACTCTTATGATCACTGAATACCTCAAATCTCGAACCATACAAATAGTGTCGCCACAACTTCAAAACAAACACCACAGCTGCCAACTCCAAATCATGAGTCGGATAATTCCTTTCATGCACTTTAAGTTGTCTCGACGCATAAGCGACCACTTGTTGATTCTGCATCAATACACCACCTAAACCCATCAGTGATGCGTCACAATAAACCACAAATTATTCTGTCGGATTCGACAAAATCAAAATAGGAGCACTAGTCAATCTCCTCTTCAGCTCTTGGAATCCTTCTTCACACTTTGCATCCCAAATAAAGGTTTGTCCCTTCCTGGTTAGTTTAGTTAACGGCAATGCTAACTTTGAAAATCCTTCAATGAACTTTCGGTAGTAACCTGCAAGACCAAGAAAACTACGAATCTCAGATACTGACTTCGGAGCTTCCCACTGAGACACAGCTTCTATCTTTGTAGGATCAACAGCAATACCATTCTTAGAAATCACATGTCCAAGAAAACTGACTTCTTCTAACCAGAATTCACACTTCGACAATTTGGCAAAAAGTTGCTTCTCTTTCAACAATTCTAACACAGTCCTGAGATGCTCTGCATGTTTCTCCTCATTCTTGGAATATATCAGGATATCGTCTATAAACACCACTACAAACTGGTCGAGATAAGGATGAAAGATCCTGTTCATATATTCCATAAAAACACCAGGTGCATTAGTAACCCCAAACGGCATTACAGAATACTCATAATGTCCATACCTCATTCTAAAAGCAGTCTTCTGAATATCATCATCTTTCACACGTATCTGATGATACCCAGACCTCAGATCAATCTTACTAAATACACGTGCTCCGACCAACTGATCCATCAAATCATCAATCCTCGGCAATGGATACCGATTCTTGATAGTAACCTTGTTCAATTGTCTGTAGTCTACACACAGCCTCATTGAACCCTCTTTCTTCTTTACCAGTAACACAGGCGCACCCCACGGTGAAACACTAGGACGAATAAATTTCTTCTCAAGCAATTCCTCTAACTGCTTCTTCAGTTCAGCCAATTCAGACGGCGACATACGATACGACTCCATCGACACTGGACTAGTTCCCGGATTCATATCAATAGAAAACTCCACTTCTCTTTCCGGTGGCAATTCATTCACATCTTCTGGAAAAACTTCTGGAAATTCACACACTACTGGTAATTCGCTACTCGCCACTTTCTCCTTCACATTCATCAATGCAAACAACATAAACACTGTTGCACCATCTCCGATAGCCTCATTCACTTGTCTAGCTGTCATCTCCAGATCATCATTACTAACCTCTTCAGGAAAAATTACCGTCTTCGTAAAACAGTTGATATGAACACGGTTGAACTCCAACCAGTTCATTCCCAGGATTACATCGAGTTGTTTCAACGGAAGGCACACTAAGTCCATCCCAAATTCTCTACCAAAAATATCAACCGGACAATTCAAGCATGCAGACGAAGTAGTTACTGAACCCGACGCAGGAGTGTCAATAACCATACTTCCATTTATATCAGATATCTCAAGATTCAACCTCATAGCACAATCCAAAGAAATAAAAGAATGAGTTGCTCCAGTATCAATAATTGCAACTAAAGGTGTGCCATGAATGAAACACATACCTTTAATCAACCTGTCCTCTGGAGTAGTCTCTGACCCGGTCAAAGCAAAAACCTTTCCTCCTGATTGGTTCTTCTTTGGCTTAGGACAATTAGGACTGATGTGACCTTCTTCTCCATAGTTGTAACAAGTCACAACCCTCTTCTTGCAGTCAGCAGCAATATGACCCACTTGGTCACACTTGTAACACTTCTTCTAATCAACCTTGCATTCATTCCTACGATGTCCCATCTCACCACAATTGTAACACCTGATACGAGCACTGGAATCTCCCCCACTGGGTTTCTTCCAATCAACAGGTTTACCTCTACCATATGGCTTACCTCGATCCATATGTTTCTTTCCTTTTCTGTCAACCAACTCGCGAGAGTGAGATGACCTCAGCTTGATGTTATCTTCCTCAAAAATCCTGCTACAATCTACCAGATCAACAAACCTCCGGATTCTCTGGTACCTGATACCCTGCTTGATCTCATCACGAAGACCATTCTCAAATTTGACACATTTTGAGAACTCACTGGCTTCATCATCATTGTAATGCACATAGTACCTTGCCAGTTCCACAAACTTAGCAGCATACTCCGGTACTGACATATTACCTTGAACCAGCGCCAGAAATTCAACTTCCTTTCTTCCCCTGACATCTTCAGGAAAATACCTCCTCAGAAATTCCCTCCTGAATACAGTCCAGGTAATTGCTGTACCACTAGCATCCAGCTCAGTTCTAGTTGACATCCACCAATCATCAGCTTCCTCTGATAACATGTGAGTGCCATATCTCACTTTGAGATCCTCAGCACAGTCAATGACTCTGAAAATCCTCTCGATCTCCTTAAGCCATTTCTGATCATCTTCAGGATCATGCGTGCCCTTGAACAATGGAGGATTGTTCCTCTGGAAACTGTTCAGTTGTCTGTCAGCACCAATCGGAGCTCCATTGGCATTCCCTCCCAGCACACCAGCAATCATGCCCAGAGCCTTAGCGATGGCATCATCGTTTCTTCCTCGTCTTCCAGCCATTGTTCTGCTTACACAAACAATCCAGTCAGAACGAAAGTATCGACAAATAACTCGTATTAGTCGCATACACAGAAGACTGACACTAAGACTCTGGTCACAACGACCAACCAGGCTCTGATACCACTATTGTAACACCCCTCTAATAACCCACGGCAGTTAAATAAGTATTAATCAGAGTAAACATGCAAGAGGTGTCACAATTCATAAAATGAAGAAAACACACGTCGGTACATATCATGCATTCACTGAAACAACTGAAATTGTAACTCATTAAATAAAATCATGCTTTACACAGCGGAATTAAAAGCACAGAGTCAACATTCATCATTAATGTATCCGACTCAACCAACAAAGCCAATTAGAGTTATAATCAACTCAAAACAAACGTGTTCCCAGTGTTACATCTACCAGAGCATGACACCGACACTATAACTAAAAACCGACTTATGAGCTAATCCTCACCAAGTCGCGCCGCTATCCTCAATCTGAAAATGACAACAAGTAAGGGTGAGTCTCTTCACAGTTAACCAATGTTATTGCATCATAAATAATAACATATCATAGTTATATCATTCACCCAATTGTTTCATACTCAGACAAATCAATCATTCATACATCCACAGATAAACAAACAGTCAACATTTAACATCTATCATCATGCTATAAACAAATCATGCACATGTATGAAACTGACACTATGCATGTGGTACCAATCATCACCAGTGGAAATCATCCACCGACCGATCTATCATCATCCAGATACGGCCCTGCCAGCACAAATTCCACACAATGGGAATTCTGCCCCTCGCTGAATCCTCTCATCATATAGGATTCAGCCCATGTTTATGAATGCATGCAACATATATATAACATACTTTCATCATCACCATTCTATGAGTAGCATCATCTATACTCATTTCATCATCATCATCATCAATACTAAGCATGTTCATATATACATTACATCATTCTATACAATCAATCATCAGTAAACCACGGAATCACATCACAAGGTTTACACAGTCTAAAACAGCATACAACCAGGCCTACAAATCGAAAGTTACACATCATCGAACTTTCCAGAAAAATCACAAAACAGAATTTTCACATACAAGAAGCCATACGCGTATCATAGGGTCCATACGCGTCCATACGCGTATCCCCTTGCCTCATACGCGTATCATACGCATCTCAACAGAATCAGATTTTGCCTACAAGCAACCTCATACGCGTATCAGTATAGCCATACGCGTATCACCAGAATAATTTTCCTCTTTCAAAATTTCCATACGCGTATGAGCATCCTCATACGCTCTCATACGCAAAACACCAGTACGTGGTATTTGGGACAGGGCAACTGCGTATCATACGCGTATAGCCCATTGGGAGTGTCCCCCATACGCGTATGACCTCATCCCATACGCGTATGGCACTGTTTCATACGCGAAACACCAGGAAATGCCCAGAACCTGCAGAATTCGTAACAGTCCAAAACCCATTCGTTTTTACTCATACCAGTCCACGATTTTGAGTCCAAAAACCAGAAAAATCACATCTAAACAGCATACGAATTCGTCCATAACCATAGTATATGATCCCATAATCAATTTCATTCATCAAACCCTAAATCTATCAGTTATTAGGGGTTAACAGTCCAAATTCAATGATGAACACAGATAAAATTCAGAATATAGAATCAATGGATCCAATCATACTCCTAATCCATACTATCACCCATAATACGATAAAAGAGATTAAACGGAGAGTCTCCCCTTACCTCAGATAAAAGTCTGGGTTCTTGGTTTCTCCCTCTACAGTTCTCCTTCACGTTCCTTGTTCCCAATTCTGTTCTTTCACGTTCTTTCTTTGTTTCCCAATTTCCAATTATTTTATGAAAAATAATAATATTGAGATTAGTGAAAGCTTTACTAAATTACACCCCCATCTTTACTATTTCCTCCTATGGCCCAATTGCCTTAAACCATTATTTGTTCATTATTTCCTCAAAATCCTTAATAATTCTAATTATTAATTAAATATTCCAATTTAAATTAATAATAAAATTATACGGGTGTTACATAAAGAGTGACCCTATTTCCTTAGCAAGAGCACCTAGCATATCGTGGTTACTTGCGTCCATTTCTTGCCTAAATGCTGCTTGACTATTGGTAGTTAAAAGAGGCATCTGGCTGGATGTGCCTGCATTTTGTGCACTTTGACCTACCGAACCTGTATTAGGCGAAAATGTCGTGGCATTAGGTGTAGTATATGTAGGTCCTGCCATATAAGAATACGGCATTGCATAAGGGTTTCTAGGCCTCCATACATCGAATGGATATGCGAATGGCCTTGGAGAATGTACTTGACTTGTCGAGAAATGAAGCATCTCGTTTGTTCCTATCGCATGAGGCATGGTAGTCGAACTGGAAATTGGGATCGTTCCTGTTGTGTTTTCGGGCATGGCTTGGGAACTAACTGCAGCCGCAGATCCTCCCGAAATGGGTATTTCCGGTTTTTGTGATGTAGATGTCGAAACATGTGTAGTATTTGCTGCTACTGTTCCTGACCCTTGTGGGGGGTCTTGATCTCCCCTTCCACTGGTCGAATTGACCATTTTCTTGTTGTACCTTCGTTTTGGAATCGGTGGCGCGCTGTTGGTTAATTTACCGTTCCTAAGGTTCATACAAGGTCTTGATATGTTCTAGACAAAACAAAACAACCAATTAATAACAATCTGTTTGACACGGTCCCACCAGGTGTGCCAATTTGTTTATGGTGATTTCTGGTAAACAACCGCTAGTCTTCCAAACTATAGAATATACTTTGGTTACTCGCAGGATCGACTAGATTGATCCTAGGACATAGTCAAAAAGTTTGTCATTTGTGATGAATTGGTTCATATTGGTTGGTTATTTGATATTCGATATAAGAAACAAATAGAAAAAATGTAAAGACTGGCAATCACCTTGTTATACACGTAAGTATAACTCAGGCGAAAGATGGAGTAAAGATAAACTTGCAAGAAACTTAGAATACAAGAATGTAAATTGCAGAAAGTAAATACTTTGAAGTAAGTTAAAACGAAAGATAAAATTGCAGGAATGTAAATGGCTGAAACGTAACGAAAGATAGAAAAATATTGAAAAGATACTTGCATAAAGATGAATACAAATGTATTTAAGATGGTGGTGTCATACGTATATTTCTCAGCGAACTCGTTCTCTTAACGCTTGATACTTGAGTAATTTGTGAGTGATTTGTACAAAATGAACACACGGAATCCTAACATTAAGACCCTTATTTATACTAATTTCGACCCTAACGGTCCTACACTAATGAAATGCCACATTGATCACATGCATACGCTTCGAATCCCTGGGGCGCCATCTGTCCTTGTTCGGTTACACAGACTATTTTGAAATTCAAATCCTCCCTCCTGAATCCTCTTTCGATACGTGGCAACGTGATCAAAACCGAGAATGCTACGAAAACACGCCAAGCTTCAGTACCCTTCGTATTTCACAAAAATGCTTAAGTCTTAAAGACAATTCACTTCGAAGTAGCTCCAATTCCCATTATCTTTATTTCAACTTAAACAACATCCTTGAATCATGGCCATCAGTAGCCATTTTTATTCTCAGAAATGGTCATCAGAAACCATTTTTCTTCGAACTCTAATCCCTCAAAGAATATTTTCTTCAAACGAAATCTCCAGCCAACACAAGTATAGAAGCTATTTAAACCCCTTTGTAATACGGTGGGAGAACTGACTTTTATTTTTGCAAGCAATGTTGCGGTGAGCAAGAGTCGCCACCGACTTTTATTTTATCCATTTTAGGAAAGGTATAAAAGAACAGGAAAGACCTTAAAAAGATTTTGAGTTCGGGGGGTAGGTTATACAAAGGGAAGGTATGAGCATCCTTTGTATCCATGGTTATCCATAGGCTCTTAATTGCTTAGCTCACTTGTTTGTTTGAAATGTTTGAAAAGAAGTGTAGTGTGTGTTTAGAAAAACAGTTTGATTTTGAGAATGTCTGAAAAGACAATGTTAAAAAACGGGGTGTGAAAAGCATTTGATTTGTTGTGAGCAAGCACTTAAGAGTTACCTACCCTAAATTCGTAAGGTCTTTCCTATTCTAAAGACTTTCCTTGGGCGATAGTACTATCCATACAATATGAGAGTAGGTAGTCCTATACATTGGATGTACGGGTCATCGAAGGGTCATCGATTCGTTATAGGGGCTATCCATACCATAAAGAGGGTAGGAAGTCCTATGGGATGTGATTAGTCATAAAGGAAACTAGTAAGGATACCTTAGCATTCGAAGGGACTATCATCATGTAATCGAAGGCAACATCGAGGGACGTGATCGGTCACCATTTCTACCTAATTTCTGTCATGTATTCGGTCTAAATTTGTCGATTCGGTAACACTTTGATCAATGTTTTATTGTTTTTGTTTAAGTATTTCATGTTTGATTGTTTTTATGTTTACTTTGCATTATGTTTTAATTTAAGTTATTTAGATGCTTTTGATGCCGTTTGGTTAGTTGTGTACAAGTTTCAGCTTTGAACAAGTCATCTTAAATGTCGAAGCGACCATGAAGGAAGGAGAAGCAAGAGAAAGGTGAAAATTCAAGGTTCTGGGGTCAAACACGGCCGCCCGTGCTTCCACGCACGGCCCGTGTCAGATGATCAACTCTCCTCCATACAAAATCCAGGGGCGACACACGGCCGCCCGTGCTTCCACGCACGGCCCGTGTCAGGATGGCTGGGAGCAAAAATAAAAATAAAGAGCAACACGGCCGCCCGTGCGTCCAAGCACGGCCAGTGCTGCTGAGAGCGTGAAAACTTCCAATTTTAGGGCTTTTTCATTAAATCTCCATCTTGAGGGCACTTTAGACATTTCATTTGGCTGAGATTTGTACCTAGACTATTTAGTTGAGTTTGAGAGAATTATTTTGGGACTTTTTTGCATCATACGATAGAAAATCACAGAGGAGAGAAGATAGCTTCATCAAGAGTTTTGGAGACGGAGGGATTCAAGGGTTTCCGCCATTGAAGATCAAAGTCACCATTATTTTTTAGTAATGTCTACATTCTTTATTATGTCTTTCTTGAATATTATGAGAGGCTAAACCCCCCAATGCTAGGGGGTGGTCCTGATTTGGTTTTGTAATAACGATGAATTTGTGATTTCGTCAATACATTGTTTTATATTATTCAGTTAAATTATGCAATGTTCTTCTTGTTTTCTTTATCGGTCAAATAAGGATTAATCTATGGCTAACAAATACAGGACTGTAGTTGTTAGGGTTTGTGCATAATTTGATTATAGTAGATATCACCTAGGACTAGGGATACCCTATAATTACCACATAATCTTGATTATATAAAAGCTTGGTTTCAATTTAGGTTCCTAAGGACTTAGGATTTAGGTTGGAAGACCAAAGGTTTTCTCACTAAGGACTTAGGAGAAAACACCCTAAGGATGTGGTAACTGAATGTTATGAACTTGTTGAAGAGATCTTAATTCTGAAGTGTTCCATGCCAAATCAACCACTCACCCTAGCATCTCATATATTTGATAACAAAAATCAATTTATTTTCTCATTATTTTTCTTTGCAAGGATTCAATCCACAAAACCAAAACATTAATCTTTTGTTCAATTGAATCATATTTTACGAATCTGTATTTCCTACGCAGTCCTTGAGATCGACATTCGGGGAATTTCCCCTATTATTACTACAGAGGCAAAAATAGTACACTTGTTATTTTTCCGATCAGGACGATATCATTTTATCGTAGACAACTCGAAGGGACTGTGATCTTTTTTCCGAAGGGACTATGATGATTTTGAATCGTAGGCAGCATATGCTAAAGTATCCCTACGCTCGAGGGACTTGACTATTATTCGAAAGGCAACAGAAGAGAGGAAACCCTAAAGGTGAGTGAGTGCGAGTGTGTTATATTCAGTTATTTATTCTTAGAGTTAGTGAGCTAACGATTGATTTTAATCTTCTCATGCAATCCTATTAGCCATACATCTAAGCAGTTAATATAGGTGCAGAAAGTAAAAGCAGAAAAGCAAAAGAGTCATAAGCTATTACATGGCTTTGGGGCGGATACATAATAGGAGGTGCAGAAAGTAAAGTGCGGAAAATTAAATCTTCGCTATTACAAAAATAACCTTGCGACCTATACATTGATTTCTAGAATAAAAAACAGTAAATAAGCACGCATGCGACAATCATAGGAGTTTGAGATGAGAAGAGAATCGGGAGCAATTAGAGTTTGAAGAAAATCAAGTTTAAGGAGATTAAATGAAAACCTAAATTAATTAATTCTAAATTAATTACCTAATTAATTAATTAACTAAATATTTTTAAAAAAACCTAATGACTAGATTGATTAAATCCTAATCACCTTCATTATTAAATCAATTAACTGAAACTCTAAAAACTAATTATCTATCTAATAGGAATTAAATTAAAATAATTAACCTAAATTAATTAATTATATTTACCAATTAAATTAATTAAACTAGTGAAAAGATTAATCGTAATTCTAATTAATGGGGTTATTTTTGGTTAATGATTATAAATAGGGTTTATGGCTTAATAACAAAAAAAAAGAAAAGAAAATTAGAATAAACTAAAAAATAAACCAAAAAATGGCACTGGAATATGGTGTGTGAGAGCCCTGGGAGTTCATGGTAGAGCAGCGTTCCAGGGACGTCAGATCTGGTATCGGGGAGTGGCGATGGTTGAGATGTGATAGTCCACCGTGTGCATGTCTGGAAGCGCAACACTGAATCTGTAGACAAGTATAAACAAACAAATAAGGAAAATATACGCGTGACGCTGGGGCTCGAACCCGCGTCTCTTTGATCACCAATAATACGCCTCAGCCATCTGTACTATTCTTTTTTGTTGTAAGCGAAATAACAAAAAAAAATAAGTACGAAATAAGTCTGAATTGGGGAAAAAGTCAAAATAAACAAAACTGGGCCCACGTGTGACTAATCAGGATTGGTAAGAGAATCAGTCTGGTTGACCATCCAACGAGCATGCGCCATGTGTGGTCAAAAAGTCCATGCTACTATTCATCTTCTTCAACCTGATTACCTGCGATTTTTGCCACAGAATTACCTGCGATTTTTCTTGCGACTTTCTCTAACCAAAATCTGAAGACACAAAAGCTCGAAAAAAACACGTTAGACCATGACTAAAGGTGCCCATATCCACTAAAAAGGGCCTTCTGAATTCAATGGTGAGGTCGTTTTGGACAAACATGGCGCGCAAATAGGAGAACAAAAGCGAAGCTTTCTTGTGCCCTAACAATGGTGTATCGTGTCTCAGGCCACCAAGCTCTGTTCCAATGGTTCAGAGAGCTTCTATACCATATCATGAACTCAAATATATAGGTTTTCTTGTAATTAGGTTTTCTCTCACAAATCTCTACTAACTCTATTTTGTGATATTGAGCTTAACCCACCCAACTACCCTTTCTAATTAATTCGGCCAATTAGCTAATTTACTAATATTATCACTTCTATCTAATTATCCAAATATCCCACATATTCAAATAATCACAAAACACACCAAATAATCAATTTATCACAAAAAATAATAAATAATAGAATAAACACCTAATAAAATAAATAATAAAAGAACTAATAAAGTCAGGATGTTACACGACGGGGCGATTTCAGGAAAAGATGATAAGAGAGAGAGAGAGAGAGAGAGAGAGAGAGAGAGAGAGAGAGAGAGAGAGAGAGAGAGAGAGAGAGAGAGAGAGAGAGAGAGAGAGAGAGAGAGAGAGAGAGAGAGAGAGAGAGAGAGATAGAGAGAGAGAGAGAGGTGAATTAGAGAGCGAGAGAGAATAAAGAGTGTGAGGGATGCTGAGATTTTTTCCGTTTCAGATCCTTCATTTGGGGTGAACCCAATGCCTGTTTAGGCCTTTCACTTACCAATACCACATACCCTCATTACAAAAGACCTGAAGTAAAAATAATAGAATTGAGCTTCGACAACCAGAGGCCAAAGGCCTCGACCATACACCCATGGTAAATGTATACCCCCAGGACCATTTTAATTTATTTTCTTCATTTCATTCCTATTTTCTTTAGTTTTTACTTTTAGGAAAACAATAAAAATAATGATGTTGCAATTTAAATTTTTAGTCTATTTTTTTAGATTAGTTTTAATTATATTTCAACAAATTAATGTATTAGGAATTATGGTTAATTGTATGTTTACTTTAGTTTTATTTTCATTTCTTTTTTAAACATGGTTATTACTAGATCCTTATTGCTTAATTGCTTGAAAATTCGTAATAAATTTGACCTATAATACATGTTCCCTTAGGTTATTCAATTCGATGATTAAATATCATTCAGTCATTTACTTGAATTAAGAAATTTATGTCATAAACAAAGCATGTTCCCTTAGGCTTTACAAAAACCCTAAAAAATAGATAAATCAGTTACATGATAACATTAGGACTAGCAACTTTTTTGTATCCTAATTTATTTTGTGATATCATGTCATTATCTTCTCCATGTAAAACAAAAACTCCTTTTTGCAAATAAATTTCAAAACACTTAACAATTATGAGGCGAATTGTACGCCATGAACCTTAAGTAGTGGAAAAGAACGAGAATGTGAATTCTTAACTAGGGGTGGCAAACGGACATGCCCTCCCCATTTAAGCCCGCCCCACAAAAATCCATGAAAAAAAACGGGGCGGACGGGAATATTTGAGAGTGCGGGTCTAAAACCTTACCCCGTCCCGCAAAAAAGTGAGGGCGGGGCGGGGAACGCCCGCGAGTATTATACTTTTTAGGCCTAAAAATAGTAAAATTGTATGAAAAAGCTCATGCCCACAAGAAAATAGGGCGGGGCGGACACATTAAAGAGAGCGGACCTAAAACCTTGCCCGCCTTGCGAAAAAGTGCGGGCGAAGCGGGCTTTTCCCGCGGGCCATGTAACACCCCTTTTCTAACCCCAAATAAATACATATATTCACAGAGTATTATAACATGCATATAATAAAAGAGTGTCACATGTTGTTTCTATAGCAATGAAAACCCAAATCGAAGCATACAAACATGCACCTGATCATATTTATAATACATTTTGAAAACTTCATGTTTCATCAATATGCATATCACAATGGAATAAAATCTCTCAAGCATTTCAATGATTATATCCCATACTATAATCATCTACCAAAATCATAATAACATTATCATACCATTAAATGTCATATGAATCCAACGATAGGCAACATAGCCATCAACATAATACATCCACAATATCATGCTAAATACAATAAGGATAACAATAATCCAAACATCGAAAAACATGAGTTCAAATACCCCCTGTAACACCCCAATTCTACCCGATAAATTATTCGATAATTATAACAAAAAATCAGAGTTATTCAAAAACTATCAACAATTGAGATGTCACATTTCATCATTCAAATCATTTTCCGTGTTCATGCCTTCATCACAGATACATAGCACATATAATTAAAACGAATAATTATAACATTTAATTTAATCCTCGAAATCACTTCATTAAATAATTATTTTATCTCGCAGCGAAATTCAAAAAACTTCACAATTTTTCAATTTAATCACAACATTTTCGCAATATAGCTTTAAGCTACAATTCCACAATAAGACATCATTAAAAATTCGGCAAGCAACAAATAATTAAAACACGCGTTTATACCCCCGAGTGCTACGTATCAGAGCGACCACCGACTCGACTCACAGCGTCTAAATCTTCAAGCTATCACCTGCACGTTACCAGTATAAAGGTAACGGCGAAACAATTAAAGGGGTGAGATATCAAATAATATAAATATGGTGATGATAAACAGTATATATACAATTCAAGTCATAATAATTATCACTTTAAGGTATAATCATTACCGTCTAGTTTACTTCACTGTTTAAATAAAAACAACACACGTCACCATATCTCACATAAATTCTTATTTAGATTTCAGAATAATTCACATAAGTTCACACATCACAACACATAAACTCATAATCACACAAATGAAATGCGACTCTAACAAATGCACATGCATGTGGTACCCAGGGCTTTAGCCCCCATCGCCAATTGCCAATAAATAGAGACATCAAAACAGGCATAAGCCTTCGTCACTGTTTGCCAATCCAGACCGTCACAAAAATGCAATCAAGAGACTCAATGAATGCATCATCACAAAACAAATCACACAACATCGTCACGAGGCTTACGCCTATAGCACAAATGTTACCAATGGTAACTCAACATCACTTTATTTCCTGCATTTCGCAGTAATCACAAAATCATAGCATCGCAACGTCACTGGCCATAGGCCTACAACTTAATATCACCATGTCACAACAGCACGTTAACAACAATGCATACACAATAAGTCAACAACTATAATCAGCAATCATCACAAATCGTCACGAATAATACAACGGCAAATCACAAAATTTATAATGTTCATCGCATCACAACATCGCCAAAACATCGCCAAAAATACGGATACCGAATCATTTTCGGGAACGCCTAATTTGTTCTACTCGGTTAACTTAGTCCCGGTCTACCATTTATTTATTCTCTATTCACTAATTAGTTATTTATTTTTTGTCACTGATATGTCGCTAATTTATTACTCTGCTGCTTCACAAATCTATTCTACTAAATACTAACTTGTTGTTATCAAATTACTCTATTAAACATCACCAGAATTATGTTCTACTGTTACCAATTATCATTTGCTATTTCTACTAATTCACTTAATTGATCTTAAGCTCTTAAATTAATCCAATAGATACTTATTAATAATAATTATAAGGCTCAGTACCTATTACTAATTAATTAAGTAAGCAATAGTGTATAGAAACAGTAGGGACACCCGTCCCTAAGAAATTTTCCTTCATCTCCTCAGAGCCAATTTTCCATTACGGTATCAGTTTTCAATCTCAGAAAATTATTATCACAGCATCACTAACAACACAGATTATTTTCCAATCACAAAACATCATCGATTATAATTTCTATTCAATTAAACAATCACAGTTTTCCCAGGACAGGTTCATTCACCTAATTATCAACCAACAAAGTTATTCAATATATCCACAAAATCACAAATCAACACCATTAATTGATATTCCACACACAATAACAGTGCATATATAATTTTCCAGAAAATCACAAAATAACGAACACCAAATAATACCAAACACAATGATAAAATTATAACCCAACCCCACATACGGTCCATCATATCCCGTTTATAGAGCAAGAACCCCACCCTTACCTTGGAGTGGAGATTGCTCTATAATTCTACCGATTGAAGCCTTCTAGCCTTAGCTTTCAACCCTGGCCTCTTTTCCCAAATATGCAGCTACACTGCTATGATGATATCTCACAACTCAGGCCTTATTTTGAAGATCCCAACGGTCAAAAGTTATATATAGGTGTTGCGAACCAACCCTCATAATTTGGCCACGATCAACAATTAACGAATCGGTGATCTTCGATTTACTGAGACTGCTGCAAGAAAAACGGGAATGAGTTTCTCTCCTATTTTCTCTCTTCTTTGCAACTTCCCATGATTAATTTCACAAGAATTTTTCCCTTATAATTAACCTAATCCTTATCTTAATCTAATTTCATTAAACCTATTGGGCCTAACATTCACACCCCACATTTTACTACCACCATCACTAAACTAAGTTGATATAATACATCTAGTATTTCTTTAATACTATTTCTACAACTTAATCAATTAATTAACTGACTAATTAATCATAACAGCCCATGTCAACAATTCTCAACACTTCACAAATTCAACAATTAAATTCAAAATAATTTGAAAATATTTAGTTAAATAATTAATTAAATACCGGAGGTTACACCCCCCCCCCCCCGGGTTACATGACCAGAGCATTGACTCAATACCTAACAAAATGATAAATAATTGATAAGCTCCTCGGCTAAATCCTCGTACAAGCACACTACTCGTCGGAACCTTCACGATGTCACGTTGAACATCATTCAAACAGAAGGGTGAGAATTCAAATCATTATAAATATATATAATACTACAATGAATATAGGAAAGAATAGTATAATCATCCATCACTCTTCATTATTTAAATGAGTTCCACGATTATTGCACATAACACATATTTCCAATTATCACATGAGCATACATCAATTCAAACAATCACATAGCAAGCAATATGACTCCAAATGCAATTAAATACGACTATGCATGTGGTACCATGTGAGTATCAAGCTCACCGCTCCTGATTCCATACTCAAGAACTAAAGCCACGCTTCTGATCCGGACAGGACCAAAACCCTCAAAATATGAACATATAGTTCACCGCTTCCAATCCACGAAAGGGAAAAGCACACCTCTATTTCCACACAAGGATCAAAGCCAACCGGAGTTCCAACTCCCCATGAATGCATGTGCAACAATATTCACAATATATGCAATTAAGATTATTACACAACCTAAATTATCCAAGCATATCACAATAATTCGTACATTTCGAATTATCCAAGCATACACTTAGCATTTAATGATCACATATGACATATAGCACACAATCCAGTTCATGTTATCCACCCAATTCACAAATTCACATTTATACATAACCAAAACACAAGTTTCATGTACAAGTTCATCTTCGATTCAAAACCTATCCAAACATCATTGAATAAATTATTAAACTACATGGAAATCCAACTTAAATCATAAGCATACAAGATCCCAAGTCAAAGAATCAAAAATCACAAAATTTCATGTCAGGCCGCGCTACGCGCCCAGACTACCGCGCTACGCGCGGTGAGTCGGAAGTTTACGCGCTATGCGGACTCTGTACCGCGCGACGTGCCCTCTGTGTTATTTTTAAAACCCAGTTTTATCCAACCAAAGTTCATCCAAACAAAAATTAATCACATGTATAAGGTTTCTAATCATGTTTATATTCATGGGTTATCATTATAACATCATTAAACATGATTATTTCACAAAATCTCCTAGATTTACACAAACTCTAACATAAGAATTTTGAGGAATTGAAGAGATGAAAACCTAATCATACTACTACCCATAGCATATTATACCATACCCACAATAATAAGGATTCTCCTCCTTACCTTAGGTCAAATCTCCTTCTTCTTCTAGTTCCCTCTTTCCCCCTTTCTCTTCTCTTGAGCTCTCTCTTTCTCTTCTTTTACCGAATGTTATGAGAGACTAAACCTAGTTTCCTTTTACTATCTTTCTCTTAAGTTAATGGGCTTAGTAACACACTCACCCATATTATTGCTATTATCAATTATTAGGCCCAATAGATATTATCTCATTATTCTACTAATAGTTCAATTAACCCCATTAACATAATAACACACAATTAAATAATTATCACACCAAATAATAATTAAATAATTATACTAAAAATAAAATAGCTATTGAATAAAAAAGAAAATCAGGATGTTGCAGGTCGGGCTTGTTTTGTCACCCCTTTTCTTAACCTTATTCTGAATACCTTTGTGTGCGAGACGATTGACCCAGTCATCCAAAGTATTCGCTTCTACTCATAGACTTTAGCACGATTAAATTCACAAACAATTTCATAATTAAAGATGGACGAGGAACTGGTGGTGCATTCTTCCGGTTCTCTGTGTAGCTACGTGCCTCCCGCATGGGGGACCATTTGGCTATATAGCCCCTTACAATCAACTTCAATAAATTCAAACATTTTTGTCTTAGGGTTCTCTTTAAAACTCTCTTTTCAGAAAAGGCATGTTACTTCCATTCTACCACAAACAAGTAACGCGTAAGTCTCAAAGTACGTGCGGCAACACCTAACTCCTAGAATGCGAATGTAACATCACCTATTAAAAAAACCAATAAATAAACATTTTCTAAAAGAACTACGGAGCTCTGATTTCTTCATTAGAATATGGAGATACGTAGGCACGGGGTTTAGAAAATCCTGGCGAACACACTAATTAAAAACTTTTTCCCTTAACTAAATCCAGTAATCATTAATAGTAAGTAACCTTTAGATAACAACACCCTTACACGCAAAACAATTAAAATGGTTCCCGTTGAGTACAGCGAATGTGAGGGATACTAATACCTTCCCTTTACAAAATCGACTCTCGAACCTGAATTTGGTTGCGACGACCATCTTCTTTCATATTTAGAAGTTTTCTAGATATTTTCTCTTTCTTTTGAAATAAATAAAGTTTAGTGGCGACTCTGTGTGTTTTTTCCGCATAGCGACGGTTACAAATACCATGATGATATGTTCGTAATGATATGAATAAAATAATATTTTCTCACCCTCAATTATCTCTCTCACTAACTCTCTTCTCTTTCACTATCTCTTTCTCCACATACTCCATTATTTACAAAATATATAATTGTACATTCAATATTTTATATTTCTCAAATATTTAAACAATTCAAAATACCCATACAACTCATTAAAAACATTAAAATGGTTCTACAACATACCAAAAAAAAATTCTTTAATGTAAGAATGTTACCAAATAAAACAACGAAACTACACAACTAAATATCTAAAACATTTTGACGAAGTTTCTATAGAAAAATTGAAGATACAACCCCAAAAAATTGCCCCTATTGAGGCTCCTAGGATTTTGACATCTACATATTTTATATGTAAAGCTTAATTTTAATGGAAAACATTTTCTATAATGTATAACACTTTCAAAATTTCAGTGAAAATCTTTGTTAATTGTGGCCTCCTCATTTGAACAATATTTTTTTAATCTGTTTTAGATAAGTTTTATTGGAAATTCTCCTAAACCTATGATGGATTTCTATCAATCTTGATGAACAGGATTGTTATCTCTCACGCAATAGCGATGAAATAAGAAAAGAAATTTAAAGAAGAAAAGAGATTAGGGTTTCTGCAGAGTAACTCTCTGCCCACAAATTGTGGAAAACTTTGTTATTCACTTGCAACTGCAAATTCTATGAATACAACTCAATTGACTAGATTACAAAATAATGAGGGTTACTCCCTATTTATAGATTTAGGTTAGCTTTCTCCCTAAGCCAAAGTCCAAAACTATAAAAGCCCAAAATACCTATTTTGAAACTAAATCAAATCTAATATATTTTAAATCTAAATTAAATCTATCTAGATCTAAAACAAATCTGAGTGTAACAAACTATTCCCACACAAACAAATATTTTCGAAACTCCCTTGTCTCTGTCGAGCAACCTGCTTCGACACAAGAAATTACTTTTAACACACCACCTAGTTCATTGTGTCTAAGCTATCTATATTCATCATAGCTCTTAGTCTTTTTAATATTTCGACTTGCACTCCCTTCGTCATGACGTCTGCAATCTGATTCTCAGTTATGCAATGTTCCAAATTCATCTTCCCTTTTGCTACCTGCTCTTGAAGATAGTGGAACCTCATTTCGATGTGCTTACTTCGACCATGCGCTATCGGATTCTTCGCCAGGTTGATAGCTGACATGTTGTCGATCTTCATGGTAATTGCTCCATGATCTTTACCTGTTATCTCTTTGACCAAGGTAACCATCCATGTTGCTTAACATACACAAAGAGAAGCAGTTATGTACTCTATTTTGCATGATGATAATGCCACTACTAGTTCCTTTCTGGAACTCCAAGCAACTGGTTCACCACCTAACACAAACACATAACCTGCTGTGGATTTTCGATCCTCAGCATCACTACACCAACTTGAATCAGTGTACCCAACTAACTTGCATTCTTTTCCTTTATCAGCTGCAGGAAATAAAATGCCATAGTTAAGTGTTCCTTTTAGATACCCCAATATCCTCTTCGCCGCTGCTAGGTGTGATACCTTTGGTTTTTGCATGAATCTACTCACCATACCTACACTATATGCTAAGTCAAGCCTTGTGTGGAAAAGGTATCTTAATGACCCAATAAGTCTTCTGTATTGGGTTGGGTCGACATCATCTTCATATGGGTTCTTCGATAGTTGCAATCTTGTTTCAGCAGGTGTCGAAGTCGAATTGCATTCTTCCATCTCAAATCTCGTGAGAATTTCACTTGTATATCTTCGTGGGTGTATCATCAAACCTCTACTACTCTTAAAGAATTCGATGCCAAGGAAATATGAAATGTCGCCCAGATCAGACATTTTGAACTCCTTGCTAACATCTCCTTTGAAGTCTTCGATCTCTTTCTTGCAGCTACCTGTTATCAATAAGTTATCGACATAGAGACGTAGTATAAGCAATTCACTATTGCTTTGTCTTACATATACTCTATGTTCAGTTGTGCACTTCACAAATTCCTTCTCCCTTAGAAAATCGTCGATCTTCTTGTTCCAAGCTCTTGGAGCTTGCTTCAATCCATACAGGGCTTTATGCAGCCTGTACACCTTTCTCTCTTCGCCATGTTTCACAGAACCAATTGGTTGTGCAACATAGACTTCTTCGTCTAAGGGTCCATTTAGGAATGCACACTTTACGTCCATCTGACATATGTGCCAACTGTTTATTTTTGCTAGACCACCAACGAACCTGATTGTTTCGATCCTAGCAACAGGTGCAAATACTTCATCAAAGTCAATTCCTTCTTTATGAAGAAATCCTTTCGCCACAAGCCTTGCCTTGTGTCGAGTCACTTCTCTTTTGGGATTACACTTCACTTTGTATACCCATTTCACATCAATTGCCTTCTTGCCTTTAGAAAATTCGACAAATGACCAAGTATTGTTGTCTTTGATGGATTTCAATTCCTCATTCATAGCTTTCACCCTCTTTGAATCCTTTAATGCCTTAGCTGCATTGACAGGTTTGACATCTGTGTAGAAAGCCTAATGTACTAGCTCACCTTTATCATTGAACACATCATCTGGTGTAATCACACAATCTTACAACCTTGTAGGCATGTGTCTTGTTCTCTAAGGTCTGCTTTTACTTTTTTGATCTTTAACCTTCTCTTGTCGAACTTATCTTTTGACTTGAGTTTCTGGTTCTTCGAGTAAGATTCCCACCGAGTCTTTCTTGATATTTTCAGTCTAATCCCATTCTTTAAGTTCATCTATGATCACACCTCTGCTAATCACTACTTTCTTATTCACTAGGTCGAACAACTTGTAACCTCCAGTCGAATGATATCCTATTAGGATCATCTGACTCGACTTGTCATCAAGTTTTATTCTCAATTGATCTGGAACATGTCTATATGCTATAGATCCAAATACCTTCAGGTGACTCAAGCTAGGCTTCACACCAGACCAACATTCTTCTGGAGTAATTCCTTCTAGCTTCTTCGTCGAACATCTATTCAGAATATATGTTGCAGTCGACACAGCTTTACCCCAAAACTCTTTAGGTAAATTCTTGCCTTTCAACATACTTATCACCATATTCATGATGGTTCGATTCTTTCTTTCTGCAGTTCCATTCTGCTGTGGAGTGTAGGGTGGCACCACCTCAAGCACAATCCCTTCTTTCTCACATAACATGTCGAATTCTTTCGACACTTATTCTCCACCACCATCAGTTCTAAAAAATTTGAGCTTTTGACCACTTTGTCTTTCGACCATCGATTTAAACTTGACAAATACCTCGATCACTTCACTTTTCTTCTTGATCAAGTAAGTCCATAGTTTTTTACTAAAATCATCTATGAATGTAACAAAGTATTTGTTACCTCCATTCGAATCCACCTGGATAGGACCACATACATTAGAGTATATGATTTCGAGAATAGCCTTCGACTTACTTCCTGCATCCTTGCTGAATCTATTCTTGGGCTGCTTTGCCTGCATACATTCCTCACATACCTCGTTTGGAATGTCGATTTCTGGCAGTCCCGAAACCATATTCTTTCTTTTTAAGTCTCTAATGTCTTTGAAGTTGGGATGACCTAGTCGATAGTGCCATATCCATTAATCTCTGCTAGCTGCAGTCGAAAGGCAGTGCTCCATCACATCGAGTTTGATCTTGAAGGTTCTATTTTGAGATATAGGAGCCTTCAAGATTAACCTTCCACTTGTGTCGACGACTCTTATCATCTTGTCTTTGATCGACACTTTGTGGTTCTTTTCGACCAACTGCCCACTGCTGAGCAAGTTGCTCTTCATGCCTGGTATGTACAACACATTGGAATTACTGACCTCTTGCCATCTTTCCTCGTAATTAGAACGTCTCCAATACCTTCAGCTGCTAGAGTATTGTCATTTGCGAATTTCACCATGTTCTTCATTGAGGGATTTATGTTGACAAACCAATCTTTCCTTCCAGAAATGTGAGATGAGCATCATGAATCCAAATACCATTGATCCTTGAATTTATCTTCATCTTTTGTTGTGACCATCAGCATCATCTCATCTTCTTCTTCTTCTTCTTCTTCTTCTTCTTGTTTTGCAAGCTTTGCATCACTTTCTTGATCCTTATTCTTTTCCGGACACTTTGTATAATAATGACCATACTTCTGACAATTGAAACACTGAATGTGACTCTTGTCAGGTTTTCGACCATCACCTTTTTCTCTACCTGCAGCACCACCTCTTTGGTTGCTTTGGCATGAGGATTTTTTCTGATTCGACTAGTTTCCTTCTTGGTGACTTCGACCAGTCGAATTATTGTATCCACCTCTATCGTTATTTCCATTCTAAATTCCTTTGCCTTTGTTTACCGTCTGAGCCTGTAAATCCATATCACTCTTCGACTTGCTTGCTACTCTTTCATCCATTTGTTGTTCATGAGATTCAAGTGTCCCTTGAAGCTATTCCTTTGTACATTTCGACAAATCCTTTGACTCTTCTATGGCTACCACCACGTGGTCGAACTTAGGGGCCAAAGACCTCAAGATCTTTGAAACAACAGCTCTTGTTGTTAACGTTTCTCCACATATCTTGATTTGATTCACTAGTTTCGTAACCCTAGTGAAGAAATCAGTTATGCTTTCACTATCTTCCATCTGAATCAGTTCATACATTCTTTTGTGAGTTTGTAACTTCACCTCTTTCACATTCTCATCGCCTCAAAAATATTTTTCAAGAATCTCCAAAGCTTCTTTTGCAGATCCAGAGTCACTAACCTTTTCGAAGTTGTATGGACTTAGACATTGATGGATTATAAAGAGTGCTTTATAACTCTTCTTCTCTAATTCTTCATGTTCTTCTATTTCTTCTGCTGAAGCGTCTTCTTCAAGTTCTTCTACTCCATCCTTTACAAGATCCCAAAGACCTTGGCACCTGAATAGTGATCGCGACTTTATGTGTCTATTAGTTGGGATAACTGCAAGTGCACAGTCGTGTCGTGTAGTTTTAAAAGATATCGAATCCACAGGGACTATAAATCGATCTACCGTTATCTAAAGTTACTATGTAAAGCTAAGGCTAATGATATTTGGGTTGTTTATAAATGGGGAAAATAAAATCTTAAATCTAAGTAATATAATAATAAGCGGATATCAGTATGTAGTTCGTCTAACTTAGGTGATCCGAAGTTCCATTGGCCAGATTCTAATTAAATCAAAGATCTTTACTAACTATGTTATTTAAAAGTCCTCCTCTCAAACTCTCGCTCTATTGATTCAGACTACGATCCTAACTCATAATGTACGCTCTTGCCATCCCACCAGATTTAGAAACGCTTTTTGAAAACATCATAATTAATAAAATGCTCACTTCATGAAGACGTTACCTACTTAAATCTCCTAGTCTCAAACTCTCGCTCCGTTGACTCAAATCATGCTAGTATTCCCTAACGTACGCTCTCGCCATCCCGCGTCGGGTTTAAAAACACTTTTTGAAAATAAATAAATTCTAATTAGTTTTAATACGCTTTCGCCATCCTTAAAACTAATGTCCTATGTCTACTATCCAGTTAAGAATCTCAAACTCTCGCTCTGTTGATCTTAACCTTTATCAGTTCTAAAATCTCAAACTCTCGCTCTGTTGATTTTAGAACTTTAAGAAATTAAATTAGACACAAAACCAGAAACAAGTGATTTTTAATAAAACATATTTAAGCCAATTTATTTCGGATCCCTACGGTTAAAGTACTTTACATACCGATATCAAAATAAATTAGCCAGACATATTAATATGGTTAAACATGCATAAATAGATTCGATTCATAATTTTAGGCATATTAATTGGCATACAATATATCATGCAAAGGAATATAATTAAAGCAGTAAATAAGAAACCTGAATAATATAAATCTGGAATAAATCTTTAGATCTTCAAGTACTCGAACCTCCACCACAAATCGGTTGGATTGTTCTTCGATAAATTCTTCGATCATATAATAATAAAAACAAGGAAATAAAATACTATGATCTAACGTAAGGTTAGATCCAGTAAAAATTACACAATAGTTTCCGGTGCAGAAACTATTGTGAGAAAATAAATATCTGCCTAAAACTATGAAAAGAGAAAAAAGAATAATAAATAGAAATAAGCTTCAATGCAGGAAAAGTAATGCTGGAATTGAAAATAGGAAAACTTGACAAAAGAAATTGTGGCTGGGACAAAGCATGGTCCAACCCTTTTTCACTTCGTAGAAGCCTCTTTTTATAATGAAGAATATGGTAACTGCTTCTTCACGTGTTCCTCTTTCTTCCCCGAGAATTTAGGAACAGTTTGACTTGGAAAGTGTTGGAGACGTGCGCCTTGCGTGAGAAAGAAGTGGAGAAGATAGTGGAGAGGTGGATACGGACGTCTCAAGTGCTTGACGTGGCTCTCTTTCACCCTTGGGCCTAGGAGACAGACGTCTCCTCCTTGTAGTGGGCCTGGAGACGGGCGTCTCCCACTTAGAGACGTGGCTTGGATGATGGGGACGTGCGTCCCTTGTTTTGTGGAGGGTGAGATGACCGTCTCCCACTTGGAGACGTGGGGGCTTCAGCTTCACGTGGGCTGAGCCTCGCGTGTTCCACTTTGGATTCTTCTATTTGCACCTCACTTCACTACAGTACCTCCAACTTGATTCTTTTGCCCTTTTTAATACGATTTCTTCTCGATTTCTTCTTCTTTTGCCAAATGCTTCTTGCATAAACATAATACCTAAAACAAAGGAAAATACCGCCATAATACCGTAATAAAATATAATTATAATAAAATAATGAAACAATTTATGTTATACTCGAGCTTAATATACGATATAATTACGTGTTATCAAATAGAACTTTCATATGTTTGCACCAATTCACATAGTTATCTACTTTTAGAATTGGTAGACTTGCTGGATAATTTCCATTCCCATAATTCACCACCATCGTGATTTTCTTCTTCTTCCCTTGATCGATAAATCGGAGCTCTTGATACCAGATGTTGGAAATTAACCCTATGATGGATTTCTATCAATCTTGATGAACAAGATTGTTATCACTCACACAATAGCGATGAAATAAGAAAAGAAATTTAAAGAAGAAAAGAGATTAGAGTTTCTGCAGAGTAACTCTCTGCCCACAAACTGTGGAAAACTTTGTTATTCACTTGCAACTGCAAATTCTGTGAATACAACTCAATTGACTTGATTACAAAATAATGAGGGTTACTCCCTATTTATAGATTTAGGTTAGCTTTCTCCCTAAGCCAAAGCCCAAAACTATAAAAGCCCAAAATATCTATTTTGGAACTAAAACAAATCTAATCTATTTTAAATCTAAATTAAATCTATCTAGATCTAAAACAAATATGTGTGTAACAAATTATTCTCACACAAACAAATCTTTTTGACACTCTCTTGTCTCTATCGAACATCCTGCTTCGACACAAGGAATTACTTTTAACAAGTTTAAGTTTAAGTGTTACATCTATTATTATTTATGTAATACTTTTAATATATTTTTTAATTCTTTTTCTTATGAATATTAATCAGTTCAATACTTTATTATTTTAAGTTTTAACCATTTTTTTTTAATAAATATTTATCTCATACTCTGCAAATAGAGTATCATAATTATAGAATGCGATTCTTTTTT
This sequence comes from Vicia villosa, assembly GCF_029867415.1. NCBI lineage: Eukaryota > Viridiplantae > Streptophyta > Magnoliopsida > Fabales > Fabaceae > Vicia > Vicia villosa. The sequence continues at coordinate 749,606 of NW_026705136.1, read as the reverse complement.
AATTTTTTTAGTATAGTCAACTAATTGTTTTTTATAATGCGAGAATAACAAGATATATTTTTATAAACACAAATTATTGAATAACAAAAATAAAACCTAATTCATTAAATAATTAATAAAAAAGATAATTGAACATGTTCAACCTATTCTTAATTTTTTTTAAGTATAAATAAAAGTTAAATTTCACCAAACATCATAATTATAATGATACAATAAAATGTACTTTGTTATTTATTTTAAATATAATCAACCAATTGTTTTCTTATAATGCAGCAAAATAAACGAAATTAAGCATGACTATTTATTTACAAGAAAAAAAATAGAGATGAAACGTTAGAAGAAGGGATAATAAGAATTTAAATAAATTAATAATATAATTAAATTTAATAATGATACTACAAATAAAAAGTAATTTATTTATTTATCTATTTAATTCATTTAAGATAGTTTTTTTTTACCATAACCATGGTAGATTATACAATTTCAATACATAGGTATCCCAAATGAAAATCTGTAGTCAATTCTTTAACCAATAAAAGTGTAATTTAGAAAAATAACCTATTAAAATATTATTTAATTATATTAAATATTATTTGTATTTTATTTATAATCCACAAAATGACATGTGGCGGAAAATACTTCTTATAACAATATCTGAAGAATAACCACAGTAAAAATTTCCACTAAATATATTATATATAGGTCTCAGTAACTTGACAAAATAAATTTAAAATAGAATACTTTTTAAACTCAATTTTAATTTAAAACATAAGAATGCGAACCATGCTAAAGGAAACATTTCTATGATTTTTCCTAACAGTAACCACATGAAAGCTGTACATAGATTCTTCATTCAAAATCTTCTCCATTATTATTTATATTAGGTTTAAATAGTTTTTGGTCCTTGTAATTTTGTGTGATTTTGGTTTTTGTCCTGTATTTTTTTTTTTTTGGGTCTGAGTCCCTTTATCTTATTTTTTACTTGCGGTCTGCAGGTTTTCTATGGATTTTCTTGTGAATTTTTCTGCGAATTTTGATTTTAGGACTAAAACGAACGTGAAAGTGAAATATAGTGACTCAAATCCAAAAAAAACTTACAGAAATAAAAATCAAAAACTTGCTAATTTAGTAGGATTAAAAGTGCATTTAAATTTTTATATTATTTAATTTTGTACCAGTGAAGAAGCATCATTGGTTTGACAAAGACTAGGGCTGGCAAAACGGGCCCGGCCCGCGGGGAAAGCCCATTTTACCCGCACTTTTTTGCGGGGCGGGGCGAGGTTTTAGGCCCGCTCCCTTTAATGTGTCCGCCCCGTCCCGCCCCGTTTTTTTGAGGGCTTTTGCGGGCATGAGTTTTTTCATACAATTTTTAGGCCTAAAAGGTTCAATGCCCGCAGGCTTTCCCGCCCCGCCCTCACTTTTTGGCGGGGCGGGGCAATGTTTTAGGCCCGCACTCTCAAATATGTCCGCCCCGTCCCGCACCGTTTTTTCGCGGGTTTTGCGGGGCGGGCCTAAACGGGGCGGGCATGCCCATTTGCCACCCCTAACAAAGACAATAAAACACGCTATAGAGGAAAAGAAGGTGACCAATATAAAAAATAAAATTAGGAGTTTTCATTTATAACGTGAAAATAAAGAAATAATATTATAAAAAAAAGTGCGATCCATGTCAATGTAATAAGAATAATTGAAAGGTACGACGCAAAGAAACTGGTTTCTCACGTTTTTGGTTATTTCCCTTAAATCGTTCTCAACCACATCGATTTGGTCCAATTTAGTACGGCATCAAATTTGGTACTTTCTCAGGCATTCACAAATTTGGTATTTTTTTTAATAAAGATAATAGTATGTATTAGAAAATTAGGGGTGACAAAATGGATGGATTAGATGGCTAATGGATGGATCAAACCAATCCGTTAATTCATTACCAATCCACTAAACTCTCTTAATAAAAGTTCAATCCAATCCATCAATTAAAAAATAAAATCAATTCAATTCATTCATTAACATATTTATAATGGATGGATATCCATATATCGAAAAAATAATTAAAAATTTTTTAATTTTTTTAAATATCATAAAAAAATAATTTAAATATTCTAAAATATTTTTTAAATTTCATAAAAAAATTAAATATTCTAAAAAAAATATCCGTTTTTTCGAAAAAAACTCGATTTTTGCATTTTTCGGAAAAAACACGATTTTTTTCATTTTTCCGAAAAAACTCGACTTTTCGTTTATCCGAAAAAAACTCGATTTTTTTGTTTTTCAAAAAAAAAAGCTCCACTCTTCGTTTTTCCGAAAAAACTCGATTTTTTCGGTTTTAAAAAAAAAACTTGACTTTTTCGTTTTTCAGAAAAAAAAACTCGATTTTTTTTCGTTTTTAAGAAAAAACATGATTTTTCAAAAAACCTCGCTTTTTTGTTTTTCCGAAAAAAATCGATTTTTTCGTTTTTTCGAAAAAAAACTTGACTTTTTCGTTTTTCTAAAAAAACTCGATTTTTTTCGTTTTTTCAAAAAAAAACCTGACTTTTTCGTTTTTCTGAAAAAACTTGATTTTTTCCATTTTTTTGAAAAAAAAAACTCGACTTTTTATATTTTTAAATTTTATTATTTTTTCAAAAAACTATTTTTATTATTTTTTTTAAAATAATTTAATGGATTTGAAGTATAAAATAAAAATAATTTATTTGATTATCAAAATGTGTTGGATGGATTGGATTCATCCATTAACTTATTTTTTTATGTGGTGTATGGATTGGATAAATTTTTTACTTATGGATTGGATAGATTTTTACTTAGTGGATCTAATTGTCACCCCTGCTACGAACTCCAAGAAACTAACTAACCCCACTTCTTCATCACGTGGTTCACATCTTCCTCAATCACATTCTCTCTTGTATAAACCCCCCACAAGGTAGTCAATCACATTCTCTCATTTATATAAACCCCATGAGGTAGATGTAGATCACCTCCTTGAATAGCAACAATAACTACATAAAAGTTCAATAGAATTTTGGCACTAAGACTGTTGGTTTTTAAAAAGCATAAGAAAAATCTATCTTAATAAAATTAATTTTGAATAAATCAAATTCAATTAAATTTTAATTTAACATAAATAAAAATTCAAATATCTTCAACAAAAGATTCAGAATAATTTTATTTTTAAATAAAAATGTGTTATAAATCAAATTTTTGATTGCATAAAAAAAATCTTAATGGAGTTGAATTCAATCAGTTTAAAAAGTACACGCCAAATAATAGTCCGAGATAAAATATCTCACATTAAGGCTTTGTTTGATAAAAATAGCAGTTGACTGATAAATTAGTTGATATTTGATAGCTGATGGTTGATGACTGATTGCTTACCGTTTATAGTTAATTGACTAATGACTTATAGTTGAGAAGCTAATTGAAGTATTTGGTAAAATTAGCGGTTCAACTAACTGATTAATTAAAATGACATAAAAGATATTTAATATGTAATTATTTTATTTTAAATTAAAATAAATTATAGAGGGTAAAAGTGGATTTTAATTAAAATAATAAGGTTAAAAATGAAAGAAAAATGATAAGCTATCAGCTAAAACGCTATTTGAAATAGTGTTGGAAAATAAGTTATAAGTTAGTAAAATAAACTACAAGTTCATGATGAAAAAACTGTTACTAAACTGATCTTTTATTATTGTATGAGCTTATAAACTATAAGCTATAAGCTCAAAAAAGACATGCTAAACAGAGCCTAAATTAAAACATTTTATTTAGAGCTATGCTATTTATACACCCACTTTTGATACACCGTATCTTACACCTTGAATTATACCAAAAGATATCTTTGCTGCACAAAATTCAAGACTATAAATATTATTTAAAAAAGTGAAATGCTAAGCTTACACAAAACTTTACACTACATCGTATAAAGTGCCTTGTTTCTTAATTTTTTAATATTTTATTTGCAACTTGAAACATGTACTTGTACAAAATTTGAAAACCATACTCACATAATAGAATGCGGTGTAATATTACGGTGTCAAAGTTGGGTGTAAGCATAGCACCCCTCTTTAAAAAATGAAACTTTTACACTTGTATTCAATTAAGGTGTAAGTGTAAGAAATGGTGTACACGTATCATTTCTCTTTTATTTAACATCTTTGTAATAAGATGAATAAATATATATATTTTATTCAAATATTTTAAATTACATTAGATGAGTATCTAAAAAGTGATATAAAATGAAAGAAATGATATATACTTGATTTAACTGACTAGGAAAAAAACACTATAAAAAGTTATAAGATAAAATTGATAACTTATTACGAATAAACGTCTATACAATTTGTCTATATAAGTAGATTTATAAGAAAAATGTGTAATTTAACTTCACATATTATCTATAAAAAATATGAATATTTTTACAAACATTATACTTTAATTGAAAAAAAATAAGATGATGGATCTAAGTTGCTATTTATTGATTGTGAGTTTGTGACATATAATTTTTAACTAATACTTTCATAATATCTTGATTAAAATTAGAGATAGGGTAAATTATTTATATATAGATATGCTGCAATCAAATATTAAATTATAATATAATATATTATTTAATTCCATCTAAAATCAATGAACCCGTCTTATACTTTTACACTTCAATAAAAAAAAAGACAAAATACCTTTTTTGTCCCGTATTTTAACCTCGGGATTCATTTTGGTCCCTTAACTTCAAAGAGTTTCATATTGGTTCCTTAATTCTTCAAAAAATGTCACTTAGTCCTTTTTGGCATATTAGCGACGGATTTAGCGATCAATTTTTGAGTTTTTCCGTCGCTAATATGACAAAAAGGACTAAAATGACACCTTTTGAAGAATTAAGGGACCAATTTAAAACTTTTTGAAGTTAAGGGACCAAAATGAACTCCAAGGTTAACTTACGGAACTAAAAAGAGTATTTTGCCTTAAAAAAACATTTCTTTTTCTACAACCTACAACTATCTAACTATAATATAATTAAAAAACTAAACTTTATTCATAATAGAAAATAAAATGTATTTCCCATCACTAAATCCATGTACAAACAACAATAAAAAAAGATGTCAAAAATAACATTATCATATAAAGCAATAAAGTACAAAACAATTATGATAATATTTGAGAAATATTCAAATATATGGTATGAAAAAATAATTTGGAGTTGACACTATAAAAAGTTTTCATTGATATACAAGATAAATTTAGGGTATTTTATAAAAAAAAAAATTGATTAAAGATAAAATAATACTACATAAATAATTAGAGTATAGTCGAGTCATTGTTTTATATATTATGTGTTAGAACAAGATTTGTTCTGATCAATATTCTTAGTTTTTATGATAACAAAGATATAAATTTTGTGTGAAATAATGTGGTACTCTAATACATTGTAATTTCCCTTTCAGGAAATATATAAAGAGTATGCACAAATCAGCGCTCAGAAGCTTTGTCTCAGAAGGTTCAGCATGCAACATCAGAACATGGTCTGGCAAGACATCAGAAGATGGTCAAGGCAGAATCAGAACATGGGTCTATGAAAGCATCAGAAGAACTTGAGGTCAGAAGCAGAAGCACTGAAGATCTCATGGTATCACGCTCAGAAGCACTTCAAGGTCAGAAGACAAGAAGATGCTATGCACCAAGCTGTTTGCCTCTGATGATATTCAAATATTTTATTCACAAACATCAGATCAGAAGAAAGTACAGGTGGCAGGCTACGCTGACTGACAAAAGGAACATTGGAAGCTATTAAAGGCAACGTCAGTAGACACAGCGTGAACAAGGCTCGAGGTAGTTGACAAAAGCGTGAAACATTAAATGCAATGCTGTACGGAATACGCAAAGCATTAAATGCGCCCAACGGTCATCTTCTCAAGTGCCTATAAATATGAAGTTCTGATGAGAAGCAAGGTTGACGATTTTGAAAGAACCAATTCTGAAAAACTTGCTGAAACGCTGTTCAAACTCAAAGCTCAGAAACTTCATCTTCATCAAAGCTCACTACATTGCTGTTGTAATATATTAGTGAGATTAAGCTTAAACGTTAAGAGAAATATCACTGTTGTGATTATAGCTTTTCAGAAGCATTGTAAAACTCTTATTTGATTACATTAATTTGTAAGTAACTAGAGTGATCAAGTGTTGATCACGATACTCTAGGAAGTCTTAGCTTGTGTCTAAGCAGTTGTAATTAGAGTGATCACGTGGTGGTCAGGATACTCTAAGAAAGTCTTAGCTTGTGTCTAAGCATTTGTTCCTAGAGTGATCAGGTTGTGATCAGGATACTCTAGAAGACTTAGTCGTGGGCTAAGTGGAAAACCATTGTAATCTGTTGCGATTAGTGGATTAAATCCTCAGGTGAGGTAAATCACTCCGTGGGGGTGGACTGGAGTAGTTTAGTTAACAACGAACCAGGATAAAAATAACTGTGCAAATTGTTTTTATCTTTCAAGTTTTTTAAGACTACACTTATTCAAACCCCCCCTTTCTAAGTGTTTTTCTATCCTTCAATTGGTATCAGAGCCTGGTTCTAAGGTGTAAGCACTTAACCGTGTTTAGAAAAGATTCAGGAAGAGAAAAACGCTTAAGTAAAAGATGGCTGGTGAATCTCAATCAAATCCAACTGCATCTACATCTGGCTCTGCTGAGCAATACAACGGTAACAATGGTTATACTAGACCACCAGTATTTGATGGTGAAAACTTTGAATACTGGAAAGATAAACTGGAAAGTTACTTTCTTGGTCTAGATGCTGATCTATGGGATCTTCTGTTGGATGGTTACAAACATCCTGTTAAAGCTACTGGTGTAAGGCTCACGAGAAGCGAAATGACTGATGATCAAAAGAAAGATTTCAAAAATCATCACAAATGCAGGACTGTTTTGCTGAATGCTATCTCTCATGCTGAGTATGAGAAGATATCTAACAGGGAAACGGCCCATGACATATATGAGTCCTTGAAAATGACTCATGAAGTAAATGCTCAAGTCAAGGAGACTAAAGCTCTTGCTCTAATCCAGAAATATGAAGCCTTCAAGATGGAGGATGATGAAGATATTGAGAAGATGTTCTCAAGATTTCAAACTCTAACTGCTGGATTGAGAGTTCTGGATAAAGGCTACACCAAGGATGATCATGTAAAGAAGATTATCAGAAGCTTACCCAGAAGATGGGGTCCAATGGTAACAGCATTCAAGATTGCCAAGAATCTGAATGAAGTTTCTTTGGAAGAGCTTATCAGTGCCTTGAGAAGCCATGAAATAGAGCTGGATGCAAACGAGCCTCAGAAGAAAGGTAAGTCTATTGCATTAAAATCTAATGTTAAAAAATTCACTAACGCTTTTCAGGCTATAGAAGAAGATCCTGAAGAATCAGAATCTGAAGAAGAAGATGAACTGTCCATGATCTCCAGAAGGGTAAACCAACTCTGGAAGAGCAAGCAAAGGAAGTTCAGAGGCTTCAGAAGTTCAAAGAGATTTGAACGTGGAGAATCTTCTTGTGACAGAAGATCTGACAAGAAGAAGGTTGTCTGCTATGAGTGCAATGAGCCTGGACATTACAAGAACGAGTGTCCAAAACTTCAGAAGGAGAATCCCAAGAAGAAGTTTCATAAGAAGAAAGGTCTTATGGCAACATGGGATGATTCTGAATCAGAATCAGACTCTGAAGGAGAGCAGGCCAACTTCGCGCTGATGGCTACAGAAGATGATGGATCAGAATCTACATCAGAATTAGATTCTGAAGAGGTATTTTCTGAACTATCTAGAGAAGAGTTAGTTTCAAGTTTAATAGAACTTCTGGAACTCAAGGCTCATCTTAGTATCAAATACAAAAAGCTGAAAAAGCAGTTTGAATTTGAAACTAAGAAGCTAGAATTGGAAAATTCTGAACTGAAGGAAAAAGTTTTAAATCTATCCAAAGATAGTGGATCTCCTTCTGAAACAGAAAAATCCATTCCTAGCATGAATCATATTCTGAAAGAATATGACTCGAGCTTCAGAAAGTTCTTATCTAGAAGTATTGGCAGAAGTCATCTTGCTTCTATGATATATGGTGCTTCTGGAAACAAAAGGTTTGGTTTTGGCTATGAGGGTGATACCTCACATAAATTTGAACCTATTGATGATCTGAAGATCACATACAAGCCATTGTATGATCAGTTCAAATATGGCCATGCACATGATATTAGGCTCACTTCACATGCACAGAAGTTTAACACTGTTCACACCAAGAAGCTTGTGACACACCCTAAGAAATATCATGCTGACAAACCTAAAGAATATCATGTTGTTCCTCCTGTTAAATATTTTGCTAAACCCAAGTTCAATCAGAACTTGAGGAGAACTAACAAGAAAGGACCCAAGAAATTGTGGGTACCTAAGGAGAAGATAATTTCTGTTGCAGATATCCTTGGCGGCAAAGAGGACAGAAAGCAAAATGTCATGGTACCTGGACTTTGGGTGCTCGCGACACATGACGGGAAGAAGGTCTACATTCCAAGACCTGGTGCTTAAACCAGGTGGAGAAGTCGAGTTTGGAGGAGATCAGAAGGGCAAAATCATTGGCTCTGGAACCATTAGTCTTGGTAACTCTCCTTCCATAACTAATGTACTTCTTGTTGAAGGATTAACGCATAACTTATTGTCCATAAGTCAATTAAGTGACAATGGTTATGATATAATCTTCAATCAAAAGTCTTGCAAGGCTGTAAGTCAGAAGGATGGCTCAATCCTATCTACAGGCAAGAGGAAGAACAACATTTATAAGATTGATCTTTCTGATCTTGAGAAGCAGAAGGTGACTTGTCTTATGTCTGTTTCTGAGGAGCAATGAGTCTGGCACAGAAGATTAGGTCATGCTAGTTTGAGAAAGATTTCTCAGATTAACAAACTAAATCTGGTCAGAGGACTCCCAAATCTGAAATTCAAATCAGACGCTCTTTGTGAAGCATGTCAGAAGGGCAAGTTCTCCAGACCTGCATTCAAGTCTAAGAATGTTGTTTCTACCTCAAGGCCGTTAGAACTCTTGCACATTGATCTGTTTGGCCCAGTCAAAACAGCATCTGTCAGAGGGAAGAAATATGGATTAGTCATCGTTGATGATTATAGCCGCTGGACATGGGTAAAGTTCTTGAAACACAAGGATGAGTCTCATTCAGTGTTCTTTGAATTCTGCACTCAGATCCAATCTGAGAATGAGTGTAAAATCATAAAGGTTAGAAGTGATCATGGTGGTGAATTTGAGAACAAATTCTTTGAGGAGTTCTTCAAAGAAAATGGTATTGCCCATGATTTCTCTTGCCCTAGAACTCCACAGCAAAATGGAGTTGTAGAGCGAAAGAATAGGACTCTACAAGAAATGGCCAGAACCATGATCAATGAAACCAATATGGCTAAGCATTTCTGGGCAGAAGCAATAAACACTGTGTGTTATATTCAGAATAGAATCTCTATAAGACCTATTCTAAATAAGACTCCTTATGAATTGTGGAAGAACAGAAAGCCCAACATTTCATATTTCCATCCTTTTGGATGTGTATGTTTTATTCTGAATACTAAAGATCATCTTGGTAAGTTTGATTCTAAAGCTCAAAAGTGTTTCCTTCTTGGATATTCTAAACGCTCTAAAGGCTACAGAGTATACAATACTGAAACATTGATTGTAGAAGAATCAATCAATATCAGGTTTGATGATAAGCTTGGTCTTGAAAAACCAAAGCAGTTTGAGAATTTTGCAGATTTTGATATTGATATATCAGAAGAAGTAGAACCAAGAAGCAATGCTGCAGAAGCTGGCAGTCTCAGAAGCAATGGATCAGAAGATCAAGTTGCTGCATCTCTAGAGAATCTCAGGATTTCTGAAGAGCCAACAATCAGAAGATCACCTAGACTTGCTTCAGCTCATTCAGAAGATGTGATTCTTGGAAAGAAAGATGGTCCCATCAGAACAAGGGCATTCCTTAAGAACAATGCAGAATGTCAATTAGGTCTTGTTTCTTTGATCGAGCAAACTTCTGTTGATCAAGCTCTAGAAGATCCAGACTGGATAATTGCCATGCAAGAAGAACTAAATCAGTTTACAAGGAATGATGTATGGGACTTGGTTCCTAGACCAAAAGGATTTAACATCATTGGCACTAAGTGGGTGTTCAGAAACAAGCTAAGCGAGAAGGGAGAAGTGGTAAGAAACAAAGCCAGACTGGTTGCTCAAGGTTATAGTCAGCAAGAAGGGATTGACTACACAGAAACCTTTGCACCAGTGGCCAGGTTAGAATCTATTCGTCTATTAATTTCTTTTGCCACTCAACATAACATCACTCTTTATCAGATGGATGTCAAGAGTGCCTTCTTAAATGGTTATATAGATGAAGAAGTTTATGTCCATCAACCTCCTGGTTTTGAAGACTCTATGTCTCCAAATCATGTTTTTAAATTAAAGAAATCATTATACGGATTGAAACAAGCTCCTAGAGCTTGGTATGAACGTTTGAGTTCTTTCCTTCTGGAAAATGGTTTCACTAGAGGAAAAGTGGACACTACTCTCTTTTGTAAAACATTTAAAAATGATATTTTAATTTGTCAAATATATGTTGATGATATTATCTTTGGAACATCTAATGCTACACTTGGAAAGGAGTTTGCTGAGTCTATGCAGGCTGAATTTGAAATGAGCATGATGGGAGAACTCAAGTATTTCCTTGGGATTCAAATCAACCAAACTTCTGATGGAACCTATGTTCATCAAACGAAGTATGTGAAAGAACTGCTGAAGAAGTTTAATCTTTCTGAAAGCAAAGAAGCCAAAACTCCTATGCATCCAACATGTGTCCTAGGTAAGGATGAGGTAAGTAAGAAGGTAGATCAGAAGTTGTACAGAGGTATGATTGGATCTCTTCTATACCTAACTGCTTCTAGACCCGGCATTCTCTTTAGTGTTTGTTTGTGTGCTAGATTCCAATCAGATCCGAGAGAATCTCATTTAACTGCGGTTAAGAGAATTCTGAGGTATCTGAAAGGTACTACTAATGTTGGTTTGGTTTACAGAAGATCCAAAGAATACAACTTAGTAGGATTCTGTGATGCTGACTATGCTGGAGATAGAATTGAAAGGAAAAGTACTTCTGGAAGTTGTCAATTTCTTGGAAGTCATCTGATCTCATGGTACAGCAAGAAGCAAGCTACAATTTCCCTCTCAACAACAGAATCAGAATATGTTGCTGCTGCTGGATGTAGCACACAAATGCTCTGGATGAGAAGTCAGCTAGAAGATTATCAGATATATGAGAGTAACATTCCTATTTTCTGTGATAATACTTCTGCTATATGTTTATCTAAGAATCCTATCTTACATTCAAAAGCTAAACATATTGAGATTAAACATCATTTCATAAGGGACTATGTTCAGAAGGGTGTTATATCTTTAAACTTTGTGGATACAGACCATCAATGGGCTGATATCTTTACAAAACCCCTTGCTGAAGATAGGTTTAAGTTCATTCTGAAGAATATCAGTATGGATTTATGCCCAGAATGAGAAGATGAGAAGATCTTATGTATGAGTATCTTCTGAAATGAGACTGGATTAGTCTTTTATAAGAAGTTCTGTTTGTAATCAATTAGAAGTAGTGATTCAGTTATTACTAACGTTTCATTGTCTAAGTTGATTCAGAATCTCTTTAAAAGTAAAACAGTTGTAACTGACTATCCAGATGGTAAACACGTGTTCACTATTTCTGGACAAACGTGCGTGTAGTTAAGGGGACGTCTACTTAGGTAACTGTGCTGATCACTTCTTTTGTCATTATTATCTCTCCTCACGTCATGTAACATTAAATGCCATTCATCATTTCAGTTTCTTTTTATACTCTTCAAACGTCTCTTTTCCCTCTTATATTTTCCTCTCTCTCTTGCATTCAGTTTCTTTTTTCGTTCTCTCTCTTTTTGCATCCATATCATAAACCCTAGCAGTTTTCACTATCTGCAAAGTCATCATGAATCCCTCGTCAAGCTCTGGAAATCAAGAAATTGATCGAAAACAAAAGAGAAAGGCAACTGATGAACAAGAAATCAAACCTAAGAGAGTAAAGATCACCTATGACCCTCTCAAGGTGAATCCCTTTTGAAGCTATGATGTCTGGAAACTACTCTAGACGTGTGTATCAACCCCTCGACGGTACCCCTCAATCACCTCCCTCTTCACAGATTTCCACCACCTCTTCCTCTTCATTCATCTCTTTGGAACCACCTTCTTCACCATCTGATATCTCCTCTCCTTCAACCCATCCCTCAGATATATCCTCATCTCTCTCACACCCTTTTCCCACCAAAACACCTAACCCCTACAGTTTTGTGTTTCCTGACTCCAGGTTCACTGTAAACCCTCCAACACCTACCACTCAATCATTTCTAGAGCTTTTACATTTTGATGTAAATAGCTGGTTGGAGATTCTGGGCGCTGCTCACCTTAACCATCTGGATGAGTATGCTACTTGCAACCTCTGGGATGCATTTCGTCAGGACTTTCTGGTCAAGGCTACGGATGTCCGGAGAAGGATCATGTCTGACGCACCTGGTGTTCGTGGTCGTCTCTTGGAAGTTGGTGAAAGCAGCTATCACCATCTCATCAAGAACAGAAGAGTTCTTGAAGAGAGGATACCTGCAGATGAGATGGAAGAAGAAAATCCCTACAGAGACATCGTGGTTTGGAGACCATGGTACCCTGTGTTGACTGGAGATTTTCAGTGGCTGTTTGATTGGTTCAGAATGAACCCTTCTGAAAGTGCTCCTCACATGGTATTTCCAGAAGTGGTTTATCCTGCTGAAGTTGCTGGTCCTACTCCTCCAACAAACCTAGCAGCTATTCTTCAGGCGTTGGAAGTTGGAGCTTCTGTGTTGCCTGAACCAAAGTATGCTGAGGCTGCTGAAGACCTTCCAGAAGATCGTCCTGCTGAGATTGTTGTCCCTGTTGGCAGAAATTATGGTGCTTCTTCTTCTGGTGTACCCTCAGCTCTGATGGAGACCTTGGAAGCTCTGCATCAGAATCAGGCTATGCTGGCTTCTCGTTTGGATGCGTAAGAAGCAGCCAACGCTAAGTTTCGCTCCTTCATGGCAAGACAAACTGAAAGCACTGACGGGGTTCATGACATTCTGGCGCAGATTTTGTCTAGACTAGGGTCTTAGTCGTTAGTCTTTGTAGTTTTCCTTCCTTGTTTGTTTAATCAACGAAAAGTTTATTTTGCATACATCTTTTGTAATCCTGTTTGTTTAATCAACGAAAAGTTTATTTTGTTTCTTTCCTTTGTCGTTTTCTACATCTGAATCTTTTATATTCTTTTTGATGTTATGACAAAAAGGGGGAGAAAATATATGATAAATGATCTGATTAATATTATCAGTTACCGGGTAAAAAGGCCCCACACCCACATTACTAACAGAACTTGCAAAGTTCTATGTTTTTAAGTTGTGTTGTTGCAGGAATCGAAGATTCTCTTTAAAGATCAACATTAGAAGCAACAAGATGAATCAAGTTCTTGGATTCTTGAAGCAAGCTGAGTGCTATGAAGCTTCAGAATCAGAAGCAAGAAGGAAGAATGTTCAGATATTCTGATGATAGAATATGATCTGAAACATTATGTCTATTTGTTCTGATACATTTTATATGGATCTGATACATTCTATATGGCTTATATGGCTCTAATACATATTATGTGTTCTGAAACATATTTTATGTTCTGATTCATTCATGCTGACTTTTGTCGTTTAGTTTTGTTCTATAACATTTCAGGATGTAGAGATGCTCTGATGAAGCTCTGGTACATTCAACAATATTCTGATACAATCTAGCATGAAGTGATGTAAGAAGAAATTCAAGCTCTGAAGCTGTCCCAATGGAAGCAAGATCAGAAGCTGTGAATGTTCTGAAGATCAAAGAAATTCAAGTTCTGAAGCTGTCCGATGGAAGCAAAAGTCAGAAGCTGTGAATGTTCTGAAGATCAAAGAAATTCAAGTTCTGAAGCTGTCCGATGGAAGCAAAAGTCAGAAGCTGTGAATGTTCTGAAGATCAAAGAAATTCAAGTTCTGAAGCTGTCCGATGGAAGCAAAAGTCAGAAGCTGTGAATGTTCTGAGGATCTAAAGAAATTCAATGTTCTGAAGCTGTCCTATTGAAGCAGAAATCAGAAGTAATGAATGTTCTAAAGATCAAGCACTGTGAACGTCTCTACCGAAATAATCAGGGAAGTCTTTTATTATTAAAATTCTTCTAGTATTAATTTCAGGGGGAGATTATTCATCTCAGGGGGAGATTGTTAATCTCAGGGGGAGACATATTCACATGCTTATGATATAGCTGTGTAATCTGTCTTTAGCCGTCTGCTCTTTCTGATCGAAAATTCATATCATTTATATATGTTTTTGTCATCATCAAAAAGGGGGAGATTGTTAGAACAAGATTTGTTCTGATCAATATTCTTAGTTTTGATGATAACAAGGATATAAATTTTGTGTGAGATAATGTGGTACTCTAATACATTGCAATTTGCCTTTCAGGAAATATATAAAGAGTATGCACAAATCAGCGCTCAGAAGCTTTGTCTCAGAAGGTTCAGCATGCAACATCAGAACATGGTCTGGCAAGACATCAGAAGATGGTCAAGGCAGAATCAGAACATGGGTCTATGAAAGCATCAGAAGAACTTGAGGTCAGAAGCAGAAGCACTGAAGTTCTCATGGTATCACGCTCAGAAGCACTTCAAGGTCAGAAGACAAGAAGATGCTATGCACCAAGCTGTTTGACTCTGATGATATTCAAATATTTTATTCACAAACATCAGATCAGAAGAAAGTACAAGTGGCAGGCTACGCTGACTGACAAAAGGAACGTTGGAAGCTATTAAAGGCAACGTCAGTAGACACAGCGTGAACAAGGCTCGAGGTAGTTGACAAAAGCGTGAAACATTAAATACAATGCTGTACGGAATACGCAAAGCATTAAATGCGCCCAACGGTCATCTTCTCAAGTGCCTATAAATATGAAGTTCTGATGAGAAGCAAGGTTGACGATTTTGAAAGAACCAATTCTGAAAAACTTGCTGAAACACTGTTCAAACTCAAAGCTCAGAAACTTCATCTTCATCAAAGCTCACTACATTGCTGTTGTAATATATTAGTGAGATTAAGCTTAAACGTTAAGAGAAATATCACTGTTGTGATTATAGCTTTTCAGAAGCATTGTAAAACTCTTATTTGATTACATTAATTTGTAAGTAACTAGAGTGATCAAGTGTTGATTAGGATACTCTAGGAAGTCTTAGCTTGTGTCTAAGCAACTGTAATTAGAGTGATCACGTGGTGGTCAGGATACTCTAAGAAAGTCTTAGCTTGTGTCTAAGCATTTGTTCCTAGAGTGATCAGGTTGTGATCAGGATACTCTAGAAGACTTAGTCGTGGGCTAAGTGGAAAACCATTGTAATCTGTTGCGATTAGTGGATTAAATCCTCAGGTGAGGTAAATCACTCCGTGGGGGTGGACTGGAGTAGTTTAGTTAACAACGAACCAGGATAAAAATAACTGTGCAAATTGTTTTTATCTTTCAAGTTTTTTAAGACTACACTTATTCAAACCCCCCCTTTCTAAGTGTTTTTCTATCCTTCATTATGTCCTAAAAAACTACTAAAAACAATAATTTTAATAAATGATAAGCAGTGGCGGAGCCAAGAATTTTAGATAGTTTGGGCAAAAATTTTAACTGCGAGTTACATGTGACATAATATATAAATAATCATAAAATGTGCTACATATATGAAATTATTTTTCAATCATTTTAAAAAATTGAGGAATCAGGGTGTTAACTTCACTTTTGTGATGCATGAGAAAAACCCACGTGCTTCTTGAAAAATCATCAACCACAAGAAGAAAATTTTTTGCACCAAAAGAGTGAGAATTATTATAGGATCCCTAAACATCAAAATATACTAAATCAAAACATGTAACACTAGAAATGCTACTTAATGAAAATTGTAAATGAGTTTGTTTTGCAAAAGGACAAACATTACATGAACATTTATTTGAAAACTTAATGCTAGAATCAAGATTATTGAATTGGGAAGATAGGGTGGGGGATGGATGTCCTAAATGCCAATGCCACAAATCAAAATAAGAGTCAAATAAAACTACAGAGGAAATGATAGTTGGTGAATGGTTCATAAGGTAAATTGCCTCCATATTGCTTACCTATCACAGAGGTCTTCTTCGTCCTCTGGTCCTGTAAAATACATTAAGTGGAAGTAAATATGATAGAAGAGTTAGTATCACGTGGAAATTTGCTAATAGATAACAAATTAAATTGAAACGAGGGATCATGTAAAACATATGGAATTAAAATATCAGATTTCAAATAAACAGAACCAATATGATGTATTGGAACAAGTTTATTGTCAGGTAATTTAAAATATGTGGAGACTTTTTTGTATGAATGAAAAAAAGAAAGATCAGATACCATATGACGAGTTGCTCCAGAATTTAAAATCCAAAGAGAGGAAGAAGGTTTTAAAGACGTAAAACATTGAAAAGAGTTACCTGCAAAATTTGCTAGAGGTTGATCATTACTACACTATATAATAGAAAGTAATTATTGGATTTGAGTCTAAGAAAAATTAACCAATGGCTGAGAATCCAAACATGAAGCAACAGCAGCAGCAGTTGGATGACCGTGTGAAGTAGAAGATCTCGAGCCTCGACCGTCACGAGAGGAAGGCCCGCAATGGGTTTTATTGGATCCAAGATTATGTCTCCACCAAGAAAGATATCCAATATTAGTGTAACAACGACTATTTGAATGACCATCAATATTGCCATCATGAGAATTAAGGGTATGTTGACCCGCCATGGCAGATTGTTCCATTGCAATGGAACAAGAATCAAATAATGAACGTTGACGCTCTTCCTGTAGCAAAAGAGAGTATGCTGATGAAAATGAATCATTTAAGCCCTGTAAAAAAAATCCATGAGATGTTCAGTAGCATAAATGTTATTGAAATTGGATGTAACACCACATGCACAAGTAGGAAGTGTATGATACGAATGAGGTTCATCTCGATAGGCCTTGAGTTGTGTATAATAAGCAGCAATATAATTGGTTCCTTGAGAGAGGTTTGAAATGGCAAGTCGTATTTCAAAAATACGAGGGACATTTTTCTAATTAAAACGAGTAAGAAGATCAAGCCATATATCGCGTGCGCTTTTGATCCAAAGAATGAAATTTGCAATAGTTGGAATGGTGGAATGAACAAGCCAAGATTGAAACATATTATTGCAACGAACCCAATTAGAAAAATTAGGGTTGTTTAGTTCTGGTTTGATGATAGTACTATCAATAAATCCAACTATATTTTTAGCTTCTAGTGCCATGGTGATTGCATGGCTCCATGTGGTATAATTATCACCATTAAGAAGTTGTGTAACTAGTAATTGGCCAGGTTGATAAGATGAATGAAGAAAATATGGGGAGGCTTTATTTGAAATATTGATGGCAGCCATGGATGATTAAACAACGGAGGAATGGTGGTAGGCTGATACCATGTAAAGAAGGAGTTTGAATTTAAATGTATATTCATATATTGTGTAGAAACTGTACAAAGGATATGCTAATTATACTTACAGACCAAGCATAAAACGTAACTACAAATGGAAAATAGTAAAAGGAAACTGATTACAATCAAATCCTATTTTAATGAAAATATATTCTATTAATAACAAAATCATTGCCATCTGTATTTGAATGGATACTGTACAACTATACATGATTTGTTGTGATAACAAATTGTAATCCAGACCTTGTTTTAGCTTTTTGACTTGGTCTATCTTTCGAGTATATGATCGCGAGAGTCCTTTACAACCCTTCATAGAAGGTGGGTAGAGACTCTTCTCTATGATGTTGGGCTTAGATCTCACTCTTTCTGTAATGGGATGGGTTGGAGTAGGGGTGTTCAAAACCAAACAAACCCAATAGAAAACCACAAACCAAACTAAACCGAAACCGCAAAAAAATTCATTTGGTTTGGATTTGTTTGGGTATTCTTTTAACAAAACCACACGATTCAGTTCGGTTTGCAGTTTGTATTTTGTAAACCGAACCAAACCGAATCAAACCGCATTATGTTACAACGTAACTTTTACTTAACTCACATCCAACATAAACTTAAACCTATTATACCTTAACCTTATGATTACGAACAATTTTCTCATCCTTACACATATGATTTCAGTTCCGATCTTCTCAAATCTCTAATAGCATTATCGCGCATTCTTTTCCACATACATCTTTCCTCTTCTTCTCTAATCTCTACTCTCTTATATTATTTCTTTTTCACCTTCTCATTTTTATACAAATGTTTCCTATTTCAGTTTCGTTTTTATCGCACATCTTCTTCTCAAATCTCTCAACTCTTTTGTTTTTTCTTTTTCATCTTCACTAAAATCTCTCACATCTTCTATTTTTTTGTTTCATTATAATAATTTTTATATTGTTTTATGTTATTATTTTATGTTTATTATTCCACTTTTATCTAATTTAATTTTTACATATTAAATAAAAATTTGTTGTCAAAATATGAGGAGTTTTATTATTATAAATGTCTAAATACAAAGTTATGTTGTCATCTATATGTGTATGTATGGCTCAATAAAATATTTGTAAAAAACCGAATCAACCGAACCGAACCAAACAATATTGATTTGGTTGGTTTAGTTCGGTTTTTTCTGAAAGCAAACTGAACCAAACCGCACGATTTTTTCTCTTGCGGTTCGGATGATTTTTTGGTCAAAATCGTCAAAACCGCACCGCGAACACCCCTAGATTGGAGTATCCTTTGATCTTTCCATATATATATATATATATATATATATATATATATATATATATATATATATATATATATATATATATATATATATATATATATATATATATATATATATATATATATATATATATATATATATATATATATATATATATATATTGCTTATAAAAAACAATTTTAATAAAAGTAATTAATAATAAAATATATGGTTAAATATTATTTTGATCCCAATAAAAAAATGACATGTTTTGGTCTCTAAAAAATTATTATGCATGTAGTTTTAGTCACAGGTCCTACAGTTAAACTAATGTGTATTTTTGAATGGTTAATTTTTAAACATATTTAGAACGTTTTAAAAAGTTCATTGAAAAAAAAAACTCAATATTTAATTTCTAAGTCAATATTTTCCTTACTTTTATTATTATTTTGTGAAGTTTAAAAACTCATATTTAGTTCTTCTCATTTTAAATAATTCTAAAATTTGGTAAATAAACTTTTTAAGTATTTTAAATATGTATGAACAAATTATTTAAAAATTTAAAAATTAAAGAATAATTAAATAATTTTTAAACTTTAAAAAAATAACAGGACTAAAACAATATGCATAAAACTTTTGTAGGGATTAAAGTATGTCATTATTTTAATAAAAACTGAAAAATAAAATTTGAAATATTTATAAGGAGAAAAAACGTATTTAACTCTAAAATATATAATAAAAATATAAAATTTAGACTAATAGATAAAAAATATTAAATATTATATAATTTATCGTTTAAGGAAATTTTAATATGAGTTTAATGGTAGTGCACTGTCAGTGTAAAAAAGTATTACACAGACATCTAATCAGATTATTTTAAAGTGCCAAATCATATCCATAATTTAAAATTTAAAGAGTGACTTGGTAATATACATGGTTGTTATTGGTTGACAGTGTAAAAATAATTTACACTGTCAGTGCACATCCCCTTTTCTCTTTTAATATATCTCTACAAATTTATTAAAATTTATAGAATACAACAAAATATTTTAATAACTCAAAAATATTTATTAAATTTATAAGTTAAGCTAATAAAAAAATCCATGCATCTAATAACACTCTTATTTCAAATAAAAATAAATGTTAAATATACTATTTAGTATTTTAATAACATTCAATCACTAAATTATTTTGTACATAATAATTTTTATATAATTTATCTATTACGTAATAATTGAAAGGAACCATTTCCATCAATTTTCTTGGTAACCACATGAAAAGCCTGATTTGTCACATTATTTTGTGTGTGGTTATTTACCTTTGTTTGACGGTTGTATTAGAAAACAACCAACTCATGAAAGTTGTACATAGATTCTTCATTCAAAATCTTTTTTCTTATTTGTGATATTTATGTTCTCTGATTTAGATTAAGGATCTGTTTCAGCTTTAAAAAATAGATTTTTTTTTATATTTTTGAAAATAAATTTTTTAAAATTGTTTTTAAAAATATTATAAATTTTGTTATATTCATTTTTCTTAAAA
This sequence comes from Vicia villosa, assembly GCF_029867415.1. NCBI lineage: Eukaryota > Viridiplantae > Streptophyta > Magnoliopsida > Fabales > Fabaceae > Vicia > Vicia villosa. The sequence continues at coordinate 729,199 of NW_026705136.1, read as the reverse complement.
TGAAACACTGATTTTGATATTATATAACATAAATATACATTAGTAAAGACTAAAACTTAGTAAAAATTGCGATTTTTTTTACAAAAATGCTATTTCAAAAATAATTTTCATGAAAATCTATTTGGAATAACTTCAAAATTAAGTGATTTTTTGAAAACTTGATATCCAATTTTTTTCCATAAATAAGTTAAATATTAAAATCACATTTTAAGAATAACTATTCAACCAAATTTTCATTTGAGGCTTTTATAAAAAGTTTATTTATAAAAATTTTTTACACAAAATTATATAACACTATAAAAATTATTTTTAAAAAAAGCTAAAACAAACGGGCCCTAAATTTCACGAGTTTGTGCCGTTGGAAGTTGGGCCGGTGCGATAAATTTTGAAATATAAAGTAAAAATTTATATGATTTTATTTAATATTTTATCATAAAATTATATTTAATTCTTACTATAAACTTTTATAGATTAATTATAATTTAATAAGTTTTATATATATATATATATATATTTATATATATATATATATATATATATATATATATATATATATATATATATATATATATATATATATATATATATATATATATATATATATATATATATATATATATATATATATATATATATATATATATATATATATATATATATATATATATATATATATATATATATATATAGGGCATATCATATGAGAATGACATATTTATATGAGAATGTGAGAATGAATCTGAACTATTGGATTTTAAAATAAATGGTGGAGATTATGGGTGGATCTTTTTTTTCTCTCTCCTGCATCTTGAAATAAATGAAGTAGGAGAGAGAAAAAAAAGATTCACCCATAATCTCCACCATGGTTCAGATTCATTCTCACATTCTCATATAAATATGTCATTCTCATATGATATATATATATATATATATATATATATATATATATATATATATATATATATATATATATATATATATATATATATATATATATATGGGGACGACTCAAGAGAGAACACTTGGTTATTATGAGAAATGAGAACAATGAATCACAATCATTAAATTTTGATTTGTTGATTTTAATGAACAGGATTAATTTCTTTTTCTATGTTGATTTAAAATAAATATTAAGGATCATAGAAAGAGAAACCAATCCAACCCATTAAAATCAACCAATCAAAATTATATATATATATATATATATATATATATATATATATATATATATATATATATATATATATATATATATATATATATATAAATATATATTGTTTTATATATGACCACAGTATTGAAAATTTATTGATTTTAAAATTTAAAAATAATTTCAATATCATTATTTATAAATGTTTGTAGTACCTTATTTAGTAGGAGTGTTCAAATCCAAACTAATTTAAATAAAATTGCAAAATATTAACTATTATTAAATGTGTTTGAATGTCTTTTGTAAAAATTAATCGGTTCAGATTGAATTTTAAATTAATTTTTCAAAACTAATCCATACCGAGCTAAACATCATCTATATAGTTTTATGTTTATTATTTTTTATTAGTATGATATTTTAACGATACATATTTTTTAATACTATTTATTAGTTTAATTTAATTAATTTATTTTTAATATTTTATTTATTTCAAATATAATCGACCATTCTTATTTTGTAATATTAATTTTTTAATATGCTATATGTTATATATTGTATCAAATATATTTTTTATTAACATTTTTATAATCTTAATATAAAATATAATTTGTAATTTGAATATTAAAAAATCATTCAAATTAAACCGTATGAATTGGATCTGATCAATTTTTTATTAATAATTAAAAATTGAATCAAAGCACAAATAAATTTATCTTTAAATCGAATAAATTTTTATCTTAAAATCGATCTAAACCGCATCACAAATACATCTAATTTGATACATCTAATATGAATATTATAAGAATACAACATCATAGATACAACTACACACTTTCACGTCAAAATAATTATTCTTAAAATTTTATATTACCAATACCACCAACTTAAAAAAATGAAATAGAAAACAATGTGATCCAACCCACAATAAATTAATTTAAGTTGTAACACATTTTGAACCCTTAAACAAGTTTCAAAAAGTTCAAACTCTTGCATATGAAAAAAACTGATTAAAATAATAATAATTATTAAAAACTCACATAAATAATTATCCAAATCAAAATTTAATTTCTTGATATTAATATTCAATCTAATAATATCGATTTTTTTATCGACTTAGATTTAATGATAAAATTAGCTATCTTTAAACAACAATAATTTTATATTAAACAATATTTATTTTTTTTATAAAGTAAAAATAAAAATGATATAAAGAAAAGGTGTGGAGCCATCACCCATATCAAATAGTAATTGAAATGTACCACGCGGAGAAACTGATGGGCCATGTTTTTAGTTATAGCGTCAAATTTGGCAATAGTTTATCCCCCGATTTCCTTTTACGTTTTCTTCCTTCTTTCCTCAAACAGTCCCAATTCACACACTAACCCCACTCCATCTCACGCTTTTTCCCATCTCACTCAATCACATATAAACCCCACAAACCCATAACAAGCAACACAAAAAAAATCAAAAAAATTTCAAAAATGTTAACTCTGAAAGGAGGAAGCAGGCCACCATGGGTAGGATTAGGAGCAGCAGTTTGGGTTCAAATAGCATCAGGAAACACTTTCACTTTTCCTCTATACTCACACTCTTTGAAATCTGTTTTGGGTTTTAATCAAAGACAAGTTACACTTCTTGGTGTTGCTAATGATATTGGAGAAAACGTTGGGTTGCTTCCCGGGATTGCTTGTAATAGGTTCCCGCCTTGGTTGATTCTTTCGGTTGGGGCCTTTGCTTCTTTTGTTGGGTATGGTGTTCTTTGGCTTGCTGTTACCCAAACAGTTACTAATCTTCCTTACTTACTGGTATGCATGTAACAACTCTTAGATCTAATTTCAATTTTTATGATTTTTTTTTTTATAAAAAAGTTTGGTAAAGTAAATCTAACTCAATACATTGATTATTTGATTGATTATTTAGAAACTGCATCTGTTTCTAAAAGTGCTAGAGGAGAAAACTTTTGATCTGACACAGAAAATTAAGAAGCGGAGAATTATAGCATTTTAAGTAATTCTATTAAATTTTTTTAGTTGTGATTCAATCATTTTCAGTTATTAAGTTGTTAATTGAGGAGAGTTTTTTTTTTACCCTTTTAACCTGTAACTTTGGAATTTAAGAAATCAAATTTTAGTGTCTCATGTGTTTGTTTTTCTTAAGGATCATGTTTTTGTTGTGTTTTCTTTTCACATTTAATTTAATTTTGATTTATGTTGATTCTCTGCATGAATGGGCTGAAAATAACCATGATAGTTAGCTCTTTAATAAGGAAGTAAAATTTTAGTTATACATTTATTTTATTTTATTTTTCCTGGATTTGGATTGTTTTATGTTAAAAAGAGCACGCATTCACGCAATCAATGATGCTGGGTACTTGGATTCGTCCATGTGGAAATATGGAAGAGATGATGTGGAATAGTGGGTGAATTTGAAGGTTCTGATTCATTCAGAGCGGGATTGCATTTTGTTATTGAGGGCGTAATTGCGTTTTGTTATTGAGAGTATGAATGTATTTTTTTTTTCCGAAAGTGTGAATGCGTGTTGAATTGACTACTGACAATCCAAATCTGTTCTTTTGGTGCAATGGTTATAAAGTGATTTCAATCTTAATTAGTTTCTTGGATTAATTAATATTTTTGGTAATGGAAGTACAGAGGTCAATGTTGCATTTGGTATTGGATATTGTTTGACTGAAAATGGCTAACTGTCATTTGCTTTCGTATCATGTTGCAGCTTTGGTGTGCCCTTGTTATTGCTTCCAATAGTAGTGCATGGTTAACCACCTCGGTTTTAGTAACCAACATGAGAAATTTCCCTGTTAGTCGAGGCAAAGTTGCGGGAATTCTGAAAGGTTATGGAGGGCTTAGTGCTGCAGTTTTCACTCAAATTTACAGCCTACTGCTTCATGACAATTCTTCTAAGTTTCTCATGTTGTTGACGATCGGTATTCCAGCCGTTTGTTTGAGTATGATGTTTCTTGTTAGGCCTTGTACACCAGCTTTGGATGAAGACTCAACATCTAGTTCTCATTTTATCTTTATTCAATTTGCTAGTGTCGTCTTGGGTGTATATCTTCTTTCAACCACAATATTTGGCAATCTTCTTACATTAAATGGTACAGTTTCGTATATTTTGGTGGCTGTGATGGTTCTTCTTCTCATGGCTCCAATTGCTGTCCCTGTAAAGATGACATTGTATCCTAAAAGAGTCTCAAATTCCGAGCAACCACTTGGATCTTCAGACTCTCTCGGTCAAGGAAAAGATGACAAAATGGAGCCGTTGCTAGGATCTTCGTCAACAGGAGCCCTTGGAAGCTCGAACGATGATGATTCATCTGAGGTAGCTATGCTTCTTGCATTAGGTGAGGGAGCAATAAAGCAAAAGAAGAGAAAGCCTAAACGCGGGGAAGATTTTAAGTTTACCGAGGCTATAGTAAAGGCTGATTTCTGGCTGCTGTTTTTTGTTTATTTTGTCGGTGTTGGCACCGGAGTTACTGTGCTCAATAATCTAGCACAAATAGGTATTGCACAAGGTGAGGAAGATACTACAACTTTACTGTCGATTTTCAGTTTTTGCAATTTCGTTGGTCGGCTTGGTGGAGGAGTTGTTTCAGAGCATTTTGTCCGGTTAGTGAATCTTATTTATGACAGTGAATTGAAAAATCTATTTATTTTTATAGACAAACATTAGTGTTAAAAATGGCAAAGAACTGTCAGTTTTCTGTGTTCAATTGATATAATCGATTTCTCCGTTTTAACAATTTTCAGGACCAAATTGCTTCCAAGGACATTCTGGTTGACATGCACCCAGACCATCATGATATTGGTATATCTTCTATTTGCCTTTGCTGTAAACGGAAGTCTCTATCCTGCAGTTGCATTTCTTGGTGTCTGCTACGGCGTACAGGTTTCTATAATGATCCCTACCGTTTCCGAGCTTTTCGGTTTGAAGAACTTTGGCGTATTGAGCAACGTCATGTCGTTGGGTAATCCACTTGGGGCAGCCATTTTCTCAGCCCTGCTAGCAGGTTACATATATGACAAAGAGGCAGCAAAGCAGCACGGTCTCAGTCTGCACGGCCTTAACCTTCTTGCTTCTGAAGTTTCTTGCATCGGCGCAGATTGCTTTAAGCTGACATTTTTCATTCTCTCTAGTGTTTGCGCTGCCGGCATCATCTTGAGCATTATTCTAACTCTGAGAATTAGACCTGTTTACCAAATGCTTTATGCTGGAGGATCTTTCAGAATTCCTCAAACATCTTCTAGTACCTAAGAAGAAGTTAGCATAGTTGAACAATGAATAAAAGCAGAACAATATTTAAGTCAGTTATGTAACATAGTTGAGCAACAATGGGACCACATGTTTAGTCTTGTGAAGTTTTGCAAGTTTATGTTTTCTACTTTATTTGCTTTTGGGATTGCTTATGCATTTGATTTGGTTTTATGCTCCAACACCTTTAGACATGAAAAGATGAGCTAATGTTATTTCTTGTATTTTTCGGTTACTGCTGATAATTATACAATTTTTTTTCTCCTCGTTGATGTCAACCGGCAAGTTGCTTCCTATGACAAAAAAACAAAAAATAACTATTGCACAACATGAAATATAATATGGAGGACAAAAAAGTACAAAGAAATCATAATTTAAAGATTAACTATACAAATATTGTGTAAAATAAGTAATCATTTAAAAAAAGCTATCAATCTGAAGTACAAGTTAAATTTGAAGGACTAAAGGTGCAATTTTATCTTTTCATTTTATTGTAGTTTAAAAGACCAGATGTAATTTTATCTTTTCATTTTATTGTAGCCAACATACCCTTTAATCATTGACAGGAGATACGTGATATCGAACTAGATAAAGATAGAATTCGCATTATTGACTTTTTAAAGTGATGGATATTTTTTTTAAGGGGTTGTTCTTTTTATGCATCTTTTTCACATAAATTTAGCATTACATATCATTACAAACGGATGGTTCAGGACGTTGCAACATTTTTATAATATCTTTGGTTGATTGTGCAATCGCCGCATCCACTTTAATTAGACACTTTGTTGAGTAACAGTAAAAAGTACTCCACATAAACTTTAAATTATCATTCGTCTTCAGTTCAAGCATGGTGAACTATATCTTTCCTTTGCTGTCAATCAAGGGCGAACGATACTCGAGTTTGACAATTCTTTGTTTTTCTAGATAATGTAAGAGAGTATTCAGTTTGAATTTCAGATAGACGAGAAACACGTCATCGGAAATGGAACGAGAGACCATATTTATAGAATATTTAGATCAATAAGAACTTTACAAACCCTATCATATGCATCAGGACATAATTTGGAGATGCATCTCTGGATCTGTCCCTTTTTAAAAAAATAAAGGCCTTTACAGAGATGCACATCTGTATAGTCCCCTCTTTTGTTTTTTTAATACTTAAAAGGTATGTTCGGAGATGCATCTCCAGATCCACCAAAAACACTATTTATGCAGAACTAGAGTATTATGTAGTGTAAAATTTAGAAACCCAAAAATTGTCCAAAATTACCATCCAATTTTATAAAATCATGCAGTTCGTTACATAGAAAAAATGAGCTACATTGTTAGATTACAACTAAATGTATCAAAACACATGTCACTACCTAAATCTATTGGTGCTTCATTTTGGGACCTTTTCTTATTTGCTTCTCTTTCAGTGTCGCTCAATTTGATGCACTCTTTCATCCTTTCTATAAAGTGATCCAGCCAAGTTTCAACATCTTGTGTAAAATATGTCGTCCACTCCAGTGATGTCTTTGGTATATGACATCCCAGTTTTAAATAAGTTTGAACAAAATATTTTTTTTTATAGCCAACAAATACACATGATTCGTTTAGATGAATTTTAAGGTGACTTACTCCGAAGTGGGTAGAATGTTTTCGAGAATGATATCTTATTAAATCAATACAAATCCTATCATAAGAACTTGCTATAAGGTATCCCATTTTTTAGAAGCGCATCCATTTGTCCAACGGAGCCGAACAACTAAAACAAGGAAATATAGCATTGGAAATTGCATCGCAATTTTCTTTGTTCCCGTATAGCTTTATGTATGATTCCACATGCGTCGTTATCTCTTGTATAAGATGATGAAAAACAAATTTCTAGTTGTCCTTTCTTTTATCGAGCAAATCCGAAAATCACAGTTGTTGTCACCTTCAACATTTACAATCTAGTTAATGTATTTGTGCATAAAAAGCAGCATCTCTTCAATATATTTGATTTTTTATAACAAAGCTGAAGGAGGTCGTTTGCTAATGCGAGCACCCTTGAAAACACTTTTTGGAACCTTGTAGTCGGATAATACAGAAAATGCGAGTCAACGTGTTAAAAGTATAAAGGAGAATGTCTCGTGGAGTTGTCACATTATGTCACTTTGACCTTTTCAGGGGCACCTTTTGTTTTAACCGGTTCCAATGGTGGTTTCAAATCCGTTGTTTCTAGATAGGCAATCTTCCTCAGTTTCAAATCACAAGTTTCATAAATGAATTTAGGTTTAATTGCAACTTTAGTCCCTCTATTGTGTCTTTTTCTTAATTTTGATCCCTCTATTTTAAAAACCACTATTTTAGTCCTCTTTTTAAGTTTTCTGTGCAATTTTCGCCCCACTATTTTTCTTTTTTAGGAAAAATTAGTCTCTATTTTTATCTTTTTTTCAACAGAAAATTCAACTGGGGGACCAAAATCGGAAAAAAGACAAAATAGAGGGATCAAAGTTACAATTAAGCCATAAATTTATTAAAGTATGAAAAAAAATAGAATTCTTACTTGATTAGCTATTAGAGTTTAGTCTAACCCATCATTATAAAAACGGCTTGTAAAGTGAGACGTGTAACTTTATATAAACTCTTTTAGGAATTTATCTAGTTTGACCTAACTCAACCTTACAAAACTGACTTGTAAGGTGGGGGATCTCACTCTATATATACTATTTTCAAGCCCTATGTCTAACTAATATGGGACTTGGGATCTTCCCAATACACTCCTCACGTTCAACATTCTTTTGCGCTTCGGTGCATGGATATAAACGGTGGACATCACATAGTCCAATCGATAGACTCTGATATGATATTTTAGTTTGACGTAACTCATCCTTAAAAAATAGAATTGTAAAGTGAGAGGTAACACTCTATATAAACTCTTTTAAGGTTCTATCTCTAACCAATGTTAGAAATTATGATTTTTTTCAATATTTGTCATCCTAAATCATCTTAATTTTGTCTCATTAAACCAACCAAATTGATAACTATGGACATCACAGTTCCTTCGAATATGCAACATCACACCTATTTATCTTTAAAAGATAAAATTTCAGCCATTAAATTACTTTAAAAAAATCATCACCAATTCTTTTTTCTTTGTTTTTCTAAAGTTTCCACGTCTTTGTCTAAAATTATGATTTTTAAATTTTTTTTTTCCTTTTATTTATAATGGAAGGTGATGATTTAAATGATCATGAATGAAATCCATTTCACATGTTAGCACCATGAAGGTAGTTTCTCTAAACAAATGCACCAATGTAATTAGCATAGAACTGAATAGAAAATGCATCCTTAATTAGTGGCTAATTCATACCGTTAGAGAACATCTAGACTTATCAATCCTATTTAATAAGCTTCCTTATGTATGGTTCATAATTTAGATGAAACGTTCCACATAGGAAATATTTTTGTGCAACTAAGACTATGGTTAAGTAAGAGTAGGAAATAGAACTTCTCGGTCCCATTCCTTCTAGCTGCCCGTTCTGCGCTGGTTAGAGCCGTTCATCCGTATTTTTTCACTCTTTTTAAAACCGTTTCTTTATTTATTTATCAGTTTTTTTATGAACTCTCAACCATTGAATGAAGCACAGGAAAGACTGAAAATAACACAAGATGATCTATTTTCATAAGGGTAGAGGTGGTAAAACAGATCCGATCCATCGAACATATCTGTTTCGCCTATAATTTTTTACAAAAAGTGTTAAGATTTTAAATATACATCTGCACCCTTTAACATGTATATTCTGTCCTCCCGGGATGAATTAAATTTTTCAACTATCCCCATTCCTTTCTCAACTATCCGGTTCCGCTCTGTCTCTATTTTCTAAAATTTAAAATTTAGGCTTAAAAATAGCAATGCTTACCGGCCGTCCCATCTTGCCCCAATTTTTTGACAGGATAAACTAAATTTTTAGGTTCGCATCCTCAATTATACCGGTCCCGCTCCGTCTCATTTTTTTCCCAAAACTTATGTAGAATGAACTTAAACGGAACAGACATGCTGGATTGTCATCATAAATAAAACAAAGCCATTTTTAGAGCATGCAAGACAGATTACCGCACATGACCTCACAATTATTAAGATTAAATTATAGTTAAATAGGGCTCATAAGATATTTGTTAAGTTAAATCGTAATCATATAAGCTCTGTATTCGTATTTATTTTGTCATAGTTAACTAAAATCTTTATATTAACTATTGCTATATATTAGGATAGTCTCATATTGGAATCATACAACTTGCTTTTATGTAATCTTTTGAATTCGTGCCAAAACGTCATGCGAAAGCACACTGAAACGTAATGAAACATTCTAGTTGACAGAAGAACAGAAAGAAACACCAAAAAGAAAATACCACAAAATTCAAGAACCATCATACTTGATAAAGAAAACACTAATTTCACACCAAGAAAAACCCAAAAAAAAAAAAAAATCAAGTTGGTTTAAGATCTTCAAACAATGCACGCCACATTTCAGCATCCTCAAAATCACAATCATCTCCTGTCTTGTTGTAGAGACAATGAAAATCATTTGGACTTATTGGTCCAGAAAATCTTGGACTCCTTGTTGTAGCGCCCACAAACCTTCCTTCAATAGGCCTATTTCTCACAGGACTTCTATTTGTGTAAACCATTTTTGCATTCACTTTTCCATCAAGAGGACCAGAAAATTTCAACATATTTTTATTGGTAATCACCATTTTCTCATCATACATTCTTCCATCTAAAGGCCCTGAAAATGCTATTCTCCTATTTCTAAGCATACCCTTATCTCCTTTGAGTTCCTCACTTACCAATGCTCTTCTCCATTTCCCTTGGTTCCAACTCTGCTCTTGTTGCAATGAAATCATGTTCTTGTTTCTTTCTTCTTCATGGAAAATGAGTTTGCTTAGACATTTCTTTATACACTTAACCAAAGAAAACTTCTTGGTGTTTTTAGGCACTTTGTTGTTTTGGTTGTTGACAAGCTTGAGAATTTCTAGTCTGTGTTTGGCAACTGAAATTCCCATGCTTTGAAGAAACTCATGGGTGAAGTGGTTTGAGTCTTGTAGTTGAAGCTCGTTGCGGGTGAAAGTGAGGCTATACTCGTAGAGTAGAAAAGGGTCTAGATTGGTCTTGGATAACCAAGAGAACCAGTCCATAACTTATGGAAATAGGTTTGAGATGTAGTGAATATCTAGCTATTAGGTAGTACTTGTATAGTTGTAGTTTACTTCATGTTTTGAATAGTTGGTAGTTGAAGAGGTGAGAGACTATAGTAGTTGATAGTTGAGTCTATATATAGTCTCATATTTATTGCTTATATATTTTACTTTATGTTTTTTCCGTAGAAATCATGTATCGCAACTGTATAGATTAATCTTTTGAGTCGGAGAAGATTACAGTGATCGGTAAAATTCTCTCTTAAAAGAAAATTTATCGCTGCTATGTGTTCAAGACTACATTTGAATCAAGTTAATTTTAAAAAAACTTTTTCACTGCCACGTGTTCAAGACTACATTTGAATCAAGTTAATTTTGAACAATATCAATTTTCTTGACTATAATAATACAACTATTATTTCCTTTATCTGAAATTTAGGATGGTAGTATAGAATGAGGGTGACAAAATCCTAGAATATGTGTGGAAGGGATATATAGCCCACGGGTGGTCAGCGTGGATATAGGATATGAACATACTAAAAAAAATATTGAAAACTTTACGGAAAGGTTGTGAAATAAATAAACTTTATTGTGTTCCTACAAATAACAAAGGATTATTAAAGAAAAAAACAAAACATATAATCAAAATATGCGGCTGTTTTTATGGATGTTTTTATGGAGCTTATTATCATGATGATATTGTTAGATTACGACAGCAGCCGGTTTAAGTGGAAATGAAACGGCTTAGTGCCATCATGGCCCAAAAAAAAAAAAAATTGCTCAGCAGCTACTAATACATCCATGATATGTGCACCATCGAAACCATAGTAAGTTTTTGAAAATTCTCTATAATTTAGCCACATATTAATTTTAGAAAAATAAATAAATAAAATTTATGTTACTTTGATTTAAGTGTGATGTATTTTATGAGTTCTATTTAATTATAATTTAACTATATTAAATTTACGATTAAAGATGAGCAGGGCCGTCTCAATTTTTTCGGAGACCCTGTGTAGATTAGTCTTAGTTTAATCATAAAAAAATAAATATAAGCCCTATCTAACCATAGTTTAACCATTATAAATATTTTATGAGACCCTATTTAGCCACATGTTAAGTGTGAAATTTTTGAAGCTCCGTACGGTAACGCGTCTTGCACGCCCTCAAAGACGGTCTTGAAGATGAGACCAACACTATTTGTTGAAATATGAGAGAGATATTTGAATAAAATTAAGTGTTTGAATAACACTAGACATATTGTATTATATAGTAAGATTTACTTCTTATTGTATCAATTACATAAGGAATATGATACGGTATATTTTATTCTATTCTAGGATAGGGAATATTTTATGGAATATTCTCTATACTAATATTAACATACTTGATTATTAACACCCCCTCAAGTTGGATCATATATATCATGTAAGTCAAACTTGTCACAAATTAATTCACTCGAGAATTTCTAAGAGACTTAGTGAACTTATCAGCCAATTGGTTTGCATATTTGACGAAATCTATGGTGATTTCTCCTAAAAGTACATTGTCCCGTACATAATGACAGTCTATTTCTATGTGTTTGGTTCGTTCATGGAAAATTTGAATTAGAATCAATATGGAGTGTCACATATGAGTTTTATGGTCTGGAGATCTCCTAGTATAAACTCTGAGAATATATTTTTAAGCCATGCAAGCTCCTTTGAGGCTGCTGCCATAACACGATATTCAGTTTCAGCACTAGATTGTGCAACTATATTTTGTTTCTTGCTTCTTCATGAGATCATATTACCTCCAATAAGAACCCAATATTTAGAGGTGAATCTCCTATTCAACGGTGATCCATGCTAGTCTGCATCTAAATAACAAATGATTTTAGCATCACCCTTATCCTCATATAATAATCCTTTTCCTAGTGCACTCTTCTATTATAATATATAAAAAGTAAAGTACCTGATAATTACACTTTAAGCCCTCTAATTAAATAACTAAAACCGTTCAAATTCCATGGGTAAATTTGTCCTTCTGAAAAATAAAGCCACCATATTCATTTGACATTAAATGCTATCTATTGTGTCACAGTTTGATTGGTTGGTTTCATTTTTATTTATTTGGTTTTTCCTTTTTTTTATCTATTTTATATTATATTATTTTATAATATAGGTGAAATAATGTCAAAAGTTGCATTGATAATATAAGCAAACCCATAATTACTCCCCTACACAATAAATCCCTGGCCACGTGAATCAAAGAAAAAAAACCATAATATCTGGCTTGGAAAACACAGAACTCCATTTCTTCATTAATTGCAACCTTTCATTGTTCAATAAACCTTTTGTGTTTCATAGGCTGCATAAAACATGACCAAATGCATAACCATGTCTAATCTGCTGCATCTTAGTACCCTGCGATTTTCGCTCCTCTTCCATCTCAAGACAAATCCTTCGTCTCCATCACCTCCGCCGCGTTTTTCACTCCTCCTTCATCTCAAGACAATACCTTCGTCTCCATCACCTCCGTCTCTAACTTCTGTTAAACACTGTTTATATTCATCTCCATTTGATTAATCTTTGATGATTAACTGATATCTCTAATTTTCTTGCAGTGTTTGTATGTGAATCATGTCTCGCCCAATTGAGCCATTGAAAGAGATCAATGATTCAAAAGATTTGTGGAAGATCGTTGTTAGGTGCAAACATCTGTGGACTGTCACAAGTTCTTCAAACAAAGAACACATGGAGATGGTTTTGGTTGATTCTAAGGTACTGTAGCAAGATATGGTTCCCCAATGATTACTTATAATATGTTTTGTGTGATTAACCACTGATGATGAAATGTTTATTTCCTGCAGCTTGATATGATTCAGGCTATTGTCCCTGCTTATTTGCTTTCGAAATTCAAATCTGAAATTGAAACAGGAAACTCTTATATCATGCAAAATTTTAAAGTTGGGAAGAATGATTTTGCTTTTAAGTCGACAAGTCATACATACAAATTGGTTTTTTGTGGGTCAACTTCTGTTAAGAAAGCAGAATTTCCTGATATCTCTCATAACTACCTTAACATTATTGGTTTGAATTCCATAGTTGAAGGAAGGTTTCAATCAAATTTGTTGGTTGGTAAGTTCCCTACACCCTAATTTCAGGAATTATAATTTATTTTTGTTGAGAAACTTTAACCAATCCATTGTTTTTTTTCTTAGATTTGATTGGAGGAATCACTGATATTACTCAAACCCAAGTTAACGGTGACAACAGCAAGAACAGAATAGTTTTTTCAATTGTAGATGCCAGCAAAACAGTTGTATAATGTACTCTTTGGGGGCAACTTGCAGTTCAGCTATATGAGTATTATAAGAATAATAAGCAAGCCTCTGATATTGTCATTGTGCTAATCAATGCAAGGGTTAAAGAGGCTCAAGGTAATCATGCATGATACAATAGTTTAGATGTAACTGGCTATTTTCTTTTATATCCAACAGTTGTAACTGTTTCTTCAATTTCTTGTGATTCAGGAGGATTTCCATTTAGTGTTTCCAACACATGGAATGGAACGAAACTGTTGATTAATGACCCTACTATTGAGGAAGTCAAGAGTCTAAAAGAAAGGTACTAAAGCATGTGTTTGTTTCTTTATTATATCGTTTGGAATTCTTATTGATCTTCTTCTTAACTGTCTTGCATAATCATTTATTTAATTTGATGTTGATTTTAATAGATTAAATATTGTGTTTACATTTTTCAGACTTGGTGTTGATTTGCCTTTGTTATCATCTTCAAGTGTACAAGTTGAGGCAACGCAAAACTCATTTTATTCTGACTATGACAAGTTTGTTTGGAAGGCTGAAATAATGAGTCTCTCTGAAATAACAAATCTGCAACATGTAAGAAAGATTGACTGTTTCCTTATACTGTTATTGTTCTTAAAGCCTCATATAACTGTAATTTATATTGGCCAACTTTGTAGGAAACAACCTGTGTTACCGTTGCTACCCTCGATAAGTTTGATGTTTGGCAGATGGGATGGTACTATGATGGATGTGTGGAATGCACAAGGAGTGTGACTGCCAAGGATGGAAAGCTGAAGTGTTTTAAAAAGCATATTAGCCCAGAACCTGTGCCACGGTATACTTTATATTCATCTTCCATTTCCAACTGGTAATGTTTATATTTTCTTACAAACAGTGAAGATTGATGTGTTCTCCTATGTGCCATGAATCATTTAGGTATAAGCTTGATATAACGGCTGTTGACGGCAGTTCGAAGGCAAAGTTCTTCTTTTGGGACACAGACTGCGTGAAGTTGATTGGGAAGTCTGCTCTTCAAATGAAGATGGATTTAACTCAGGTATGTAAATGTTGCATACAACAGTATTTGAATCAAGTTATTTTTAAGGTCTCTAATACTTTTTATTCTCATAGTCTGGTGATTACGATCCACTTGAATTCCCTTACGAACTTGATGAAGGATAGAAAAACACTTAGAAAGGGGGGTTTGAATAAGTGTAGCTTTAAAACTTGTAAGATAAAAACAATTTGCACAATGATTTTTATCCTGGTTCGTTGTTAACTAAACTACTCCAGTCCACCCCCTTGGAGTGATTTACCTCACCTGAGGATTTAATCCACTAATCACACGAGATTACAATGGTTTTCCACTTAGACAACTGCTAAGTCTTCTAGAGTATACTGATTACAACCTGATCACTCTAGGAACAATCTGCTTAGATACCCTCTAAGACTTTCTAGAGTATACTTATCAACAACCTGATCACTCTAGTTCTTACAACTTAATGTAAACAAATTCTAAGAGTTACAATGCTTCTTATAAAGCTATTATCACAACTGTGATTTTCTCTTAAGTTTAAGCTTAATCTCACTAAGATATTACAACAGCAATGTAGTGAGGTTGATGAAGTTTGAGAGCTTTTGATTTGAACAGCGTTTCAGCGTTTTTGCATAAGAGTCTTGTATTCAGAATTCGTAACTTAGCTTCTCATCAGAACTTCATATTTATAGGCGTTTGAGAAGATGACCGTTGGGAGCATTTAATGCTTTGCGTATTCCGTACAGCATTGCATTTAATGTTTCACTCTTTTGTCAACTACCTCGAGCCTTTCTTTCGCTGTGTCTACTGACGTTGCCTTTCATAGCTTTCAACGTTCCTTTTGTCAGTCAGCGTAGCCTGCCAGCTAGTACTTGCTTCTGATCTGATGTTTGTGTGAACAACGTTTGAATATCATCATAGTCAAACAGCTTGGTGCAGAGCATCTTCTTGTCTTCTGACCTTGAAGTGCTTCTGAGCGTGATACCATGAGAACTTCAGTGCTTCTACTTCTGATCTCAAGTCCTTCTGATGCTTCCATAGACCCATGTTCTGATTTTGCTTGACCATCTTCTGATGTCTTGCCAGACCATGTTCTAATGTTGCATGCTGAACCTTCTGAGTCAGTGCTTCTTGCGCTGATTTTGTGCATACTCTTTATATATTTCCTGAAATGGAAATTGCATAGTATTAGAGTACCACACTATCTCATACAAAATTCATATACATTGTTATCATCAAAACTAAGAACATTGATCAGAACAAATCTTGTTCTAACAATCTCCCCCTTTTTGATGATGACAAAAACATATATAAATGATATGAATTTGCGATTAGAATATCAGACGGCTAAAGACAATTACACAGCTATATCATAAGCATATAAACATAGTGTGTGAATATGTCTCCCCCTAAGATTAACAATCTCCCCCTGAGATAAATAATCTCCCCCTGAAATAAATACTGGAAGAATTTTATAAATTAAGGAATTCCCTGAGTATTTTCCATTTCAGTTGAGACGATCACATATGCTTAGATCTTCAGAACATTCATAGCTTCTGATTCTTGCTTCCATAAGACAGCTTCAGAGCTTGAATTTCTTCTTGAATCATTGCATGCTAGATTGTATCAGAACATTGTTGAATGTACCAGAGCATCATCAGAGCATCTCTACATCCTGAAATGTTACAGAACAAACTAAACGACAAAAGTCAAAGCATGAATGAGTCAGAACATAAAATATGTATCAGAACATATAATTATGTATCAGAGCAAACAATAATGTTTCAGAGCATATTTTAGAACTAAAAACATGCATCAGAACATATAAGGAATAAGAATGTGTTAGAGCATATTCTATCATCAGAATATCAGAACATTCTTCCTTCTTGCTTCTGATCTTGAAGCTTTACAGCACTCAGCTTGCTTCAATTTCCATGAGCTTGATTCCATACAGAATTGCTTTTCCACATGTCTTTGCTTCTCATGTTGAGCTTTTTAAGAAGATCTTCACTTCCTGCAAAACACTCAAAGACATAGAACTTGCAAGTTCTGTTAGAAATGTGGAGACTTTCTCCCAGCAACTGATAATATAAATCAGATCATTTATCACATTTTTCTCCCCCTTTTTGTCATAACATCAAAAAACATAAAAGATTCAGATGAAAGAGCAAACAATATGAGAGAAGAAAAGATAATATTCATTGATTAGCAAAAGGAGAATTGTCAGAAGCACAAGGAGAATGCATAGAAAGCAGATGCAAGAAACAAAGAAAAACAACTAAGACTTAAGGACTAAGATGACCCTAGCTTAGACATAATCTTGGCCAACATGTCATGAATCCCAGCATTGCTCTCAGTCTGCCTCTCCATGAAGGTGCGGAACTCAGCATTGACCGTGCCTTGCTCGTCCATGCGAGAAGATAGCTCAGCCTGATTCTTCTGAATAACCTCAAGAGTCTTCGCCAGAAGAGAGGGTTCATCAGAAGAAGCTTCACAACTTATGTTCAGAGGGACAACATTCTGAACCGCAGCTTCCATAGTCAGATCATCACCTTGATTTTCCTCAACAGGAATAGATCCAGCAGGATGATCTTCAGCATCAGCTTCTTCCATAGAAGCATCTCCTTCATATTCTACAGTAGGCAGATCAGAATCTCCATTCTCAAGAGCCTGAAGAATGGCAGCAAGATTCCTTGGGGCAGAAGGACCTTCAACTTCTGGAATGAACAAGCTTGGGTCTTCCTCAGAAGGATTTTCCCTCAGAAAGTCAAACAATGACTCGAAGTCTCCAGTCAGAACTGAATACTGAGGTCTCCATACCACAATCTCCCTGCAAGGATTGTCGTTCAGCTCATCAGAAACTTGTGCTTCTACAAATTCATCAATGAATTCCTTCTCTTCAAAAATATATCTCCCTCCAAGACGACTGAACCAGAAGTCTTCATAGGGTCTCAGAATTCCACAAGGGCGTGGAGCAAGTTCTACACAAATTTCCTGAAGTTCTTCAAAATAAGCATTTGCTTTTCTTCGAAAGATTCTCTAGAATTTTCGCATAGCAACATCATTCAAGCCAGCTTGTTCAACTATTCTGAGAGTATCAAAAACTCTTCTGAGATTCCTCTTTACCATTTCATAAATTACACCAATAGGGTATGCTCGTCGGGATTTTATTTTGATTATGGGGGAATCTGGGTTTGGGACAGAATAGGGTTGAGGCTCTCTATCCAACCGAAAAGATGATTCTGCTTCATTCTCAGAATCTAACACTACCATTTCAGCTTCAGGATGAGGCTTGGGAGTGTAATTACAGTCACGGAACAATTGCTCGTGTGATGCAGAATCTGGAAGATCAGAAACAGAGGGGTTGTTTTGAGAGGTGGAAGGAATGGGTTCATAGTTTGCATGAGGTGGGGGTTGAGAAGTGGATATATTTGTGTGAGGTGGAAAGAGAGTTTGTAGGGGTGGTATATCAAGGACAGGATTTTCAAGGGCCTGGTCAGAAGCAAGGTTGGTTGTGGGTGGATAAGAAGGAATGGGATCATTTGTGATGGGTGAGTGAGGAGGAGTAAGGGTTTTGGTTACAGGGGAAGAAGGAGGTGTGAGAACATGAATGTTTATGGGTGATTCTGATGGGGCTTTTTCTGGTTGAAATACTGGTTCAGGGGTTTGAGCAACAGCTATTGGTGCAACTTCTGAATGTAAAGCATGAACAGAATCAAGTTCAGAGAGATGAATACCTTTGGACACCTTCTGAACTGCTTCAATCACAGCCTCAAGCTTCTTCTGCTTCTTACTCTTCTGCTCTTCCACAATCTTAGCCTTCCAAGAGAAATTTCTCTTCTTCTGGCAGATTCCAGTTTCTCCTTCTCAAATTCAGCAGCCTTCTGACCTTCAACTTCTTGAGTAGTTGGTCCTTGAATGATTTCTTCTTGCTGATTCACAGCTTCTGCTTGCTGATTCACAGCTTCTTGAACTTCCTCATCTTCATCTGAGGTATTAATGATCAATTTTCTTTTTCTTGCTTTCTTCTTCTCAACAGCCTTTTCAGTAACAATATTTTTATTCATCTTTCTCTTCTTCTCATTTTTCTCAACAGTCTCCTTCTTACTCTTCTCATTTGCAACTGAAGTAACCTGAACTCCTTCAGCAACAACTTCTTCTTGAGCAGCTTTCTCAACAATAGTAGCAGCAGCTACACTCTGGACTACCTTCTCCTGGTTATCAGAAGGATGATCAAGTTTTCTTTTAGTCCTTCTTTCCTTCTTCACAGCTGCTTCAGGAGCAGCTTCTGAAACATCTTCTGATGCAGCAGGCTTGGAGGTGGAAGCTTTCTTGCGACCTCCTTTAGCAGGAGCACCTTTTCCTTTTTCTTTTTCTTCTTTTTCTTCCTTGAGAGAATTCAGATACCTGGTTCTGACTTCTGGCATCTCACTTCTAAAGAAGGGTTCAAAGTCAGCAAGAATAGGATCTCTTCTGCTTCTTGCTCCAGGAAGGGGTTGAGGGGTTTTGATGATAGCATCAATAACATTCATCTTTCTCAAGGTGAGAGCATTCAAGCAACTTCCAGTATGAACAGCCAGATCTTTGATGGTACCTTCAGCTTCCAAGTTCTCAACAATCTTGGAATGAACCAGAAGGTTTGTAATGATTCTTCCAAAAGGAATAATAGTACACTTCTTTATTCTGAAGGCATTTCTGGAATCCCTCACAGCATTCCACATGTGGTTGAAGATTATGTAGATAACATCAACCTTCTTCTTGGTGGCAATGCAATACAGAATGTATTTCTGCTCATTGTTGACAAAATCTGCAGCATGTGTTCCTTTCCTGTGATAGAAACAACCCAGAAGAATCTTGGTCCAGACTTTGTAGAGATCCCTCATGTCCTTGACACAACTTGTTTTGTTTACATCTGTATAGACAGTAGATAAAACCTCTTCCCAATTAGCCCTTTGATCAATTTCATTAGCACCCTCAGGGTTTCTTAGATCAAACATCATTCTCAGAATGTTTTCAGTAACCACCACAAACTTCCCATGGACAAAGGACATAATAGATTTGGGGGCAACAACAGCATGCACCCAAAATTCCTTTACTAGATCTGGGTAAACCGGTCCACAGAATTCAGCAAATAAGGAGGTCCATCCTTGAAAGATGATATCTTCTTTAAGATGATACCCATGTTCTTCAAGACTGTCAAAGTCTACCATAAGTTCACAGATAACTTCTAACTCCTTTTTGGGAATGGAGCAGGAGATAACTGGAACAAGTTCTTGATTTTCTTCTTGAAGATGGAGAGGAACAGATGAACCAGCGTTGAGAGATGATGAAGCAGCCATTGAAACAATACTGAGATTGCAAGAACAATTTCTGGGTTTGCGCTTAGGGTTTGAGAAAAGACCAAAAAGGTTGCAAAAATGCATGCAAGAAGAGAGAGAGAATGGGAGCGAAAAGGATAAACGTTATGATTTGAAATGTATTTATAGAGACGAATTTGAAAATGAATGCAATTAAATTATGAGAATGAATAGTTACAGAATCAAATGAAATCAATTGCATTAAATGGTGAGTGACGTTAGGTGAGAGATCGTGGTAAATGAAATGATTTAACACAGTTACCTAGGGCGGCGTCCCATCAGGTTCTTTCACGCTTTTACTAACCGTACAGACACGTGTTCACCATCAGAAAATACTTGATGACAGTTGTGTTGTTCTGAATAGAACTTTTCATCTTCTGATTCTGATCACTGCTTCTGATTGTTATTCTTTAGAAATGATCTAGTTCTGATAGGATCATCTTTCTTTCCAAGGATCACATCTTCTGAGTGAGCAGAGGTGAGTCTAGAAGATCTTCTGACTGTTGGCTCTTCAGAAATTCTGAGATTCTCTAAAGATGCAACAACTTTCTGATACTTTGCTTATGAGATTTTCAGCTTCTGAAACTTTGCTTCTTGGTTCTACAGCTTCTGATATGTCAATATCTATATCTGCAAAATTCTCGAACTGCTTTGGCTTTTCAAGACCAAGCTTATCATCAAATCTGATATTGATTGATTCTTCTACAACCAATGTTTCAGTATTGTATACTCTGTAGCCTTTAGAGCGTTCAGAATATCCAAGAAGGAAACATTTTTGTGCCTTAGAATCAAACTTACCAAGATGATCTTTAGTATTCAGAATAAAACAAACACATCCAAAAGGATGAAAATATGAAATGTTGGGCTTTCTGTTCTTCCATAATTCATAAGGAGTCTTATTTAGAATATGTCTTATAGATATTCTATTTTGAATATAACATGCAGTGTTTATTGCTTCTGCCCAGAAGTGCTTAGCCATATTGGTCTCATTGATCATGGTTCTGGCCATTTCTTGCAGAGTCCTATTCTTTCGCTCTACAACTCCATTTTGCTGTGGAGTTCTAGGGCAAGAGAAATCATGGGCAATACCATTTTCTTTGAAGAACTCCTCAAAGAATCTGTTCTCAAATTCACCACCATGATCACTTTTGACTTTTATGATTTTGCACTCCTTCTCAGATTGAATCTGAGTGCAGAATTCAAAGAACACTGAATGAGACTCATCCTTGTGTTTTAAGAACTTTACCCATGTCCAGCGGCTATAATCATCTATGATGACTAATCCATATTTCTTCCCTCTGACAGATGCTGTTTTGACTGGTCCAAACAGATCAATGTGCAGAAGTTCTAATGGCCTTGAGGAAGAGACAACATTCTTATATTTGAATGCAGGTCTGGAGAACTTGCCCTTCTGACATGCTTCACAAAGAGCATCTGATTTGTATTTCAGATTTGGGAGTCCTCTGACCAGATTTAGTTTGTTAATCTGAGAAATCTTTCTCAAACTAGCATGTCCTAATCTTCTGTGCCAGACCCATTGCTCTTCAGAAACAGACATAAGACAAGTCACCTTCGGCTTCTCAAGATCAGAAAGATCAATCTTATAAATGTTGTTCTTTCTCTTGCCTGTAAATAGGATTGAGCCATCCTTCTGACTTACAGCCTTACAAGACTTTTGATTGAAGATTATGTCATAACCATTGTCACTTAATTGACTTATGGACAATAAGTTATGCGCTAATCCTTCTACAAGAAGTACATTATTTATGGAAGGAGAGTTACCAATACTTAAGGTTCCAGAGCCAATAATTTTGCCCTTCTGATCTCCTCCAAACTTGACTTCTCCACCAGACTTAAGCACCAGGTCTTGGAACATAGACCTTCTTCCCGTCATGTTCGCGAGCACCCAGAGTCCAGGTACCATGACATTTTGTGCTTTGTCTTCTTTGCTGCTAAGGATATCTGCAACAGAAATTATCTTCTCCTTGGGTACCCACAATTTCTTGGGTCCTTTCTTGTTAGTTTTCCTCAAGTTCTGATTGAACTTGGGTTTAGCATTATAAGTAACAGGAGGAACATCATGATATTCTTTAGGTTTGGCAGCATGATATCTTTTAGGTTGTGTCACATGCTTCTTGGTGTGTGTAGTGTGAAAACTCTGTGCATGTGAGGTAAGCTTGATATCATGAGAGTGACCATATTTGAACTGATCATACAATGGTTTGTATGTGATTTTCAAATCGTCAACAGGTTCAAATTTGTGTGAGGTATCACCCTCATAGCCAAAACCAAACCTTTTGTTTCCAGAAACACCATATATCATAGAACCAAGATGACTTCCGCCAATACTTCTAGATAGGAACTTCCTGAAGCTCGAGTTATATTCTTTCAGAATATGATTGAGACTGGGAATGGATTTTTCTGATTCAGAAGGAGATCCAATATCTTTGGATAATTTTAAAACTTTTTCCTTCAGTTAAGAATTTTCCACTTCCAGCTTCTTAGTTTTAAATTCAAATTGCTTTTTCAGCTTTTTGTATTTGATACTAAGATGAGCCTTGAGTTCCAGAAGTTCAGTTAAACTGGAAACTAACTCTTCTCTAGATAGTTCAGAAAATACCTCTTCAGAATCTGATTCTGATGTAGATTCTGATCCATCATCCACTGTGGCCATCAGTGCAAGGTTTGCTTGCTCTCCTTCAGAGTCTGATTCTGATTCCGATTCAGAATCATCCCATGTTGCCATAAGACCTTTCTTCTTATGAAACTTCTTCTTGGGATTCTCCTTCTGAAGTTTTGGACCTTATTTCCTGAAGTGTCCAGGCTCGTTGCACTCATAGCAGATGACCTTCTTCTTGTCAGATCTTCGGCCTCCAGAAGATTCTCATCTTTCAGGCTTCTTTGAACTTCTGAAACTCTTGAACTTCCTTTGTTTGCTCTTATAGAGATGGTTCACCCTTCTGGAGATCATGGACAGTTCATCATCTTCTTCTGATTCTGATTCTTCAGAATCTACTTCTTCAGCCTGAAAAGCGTTAGTGCATTTTTTTAAATTAGATTTTAATGCAATAGACTTACCTTTCTTCTGAGGCTCATTTGCATCCAGCTTTATCTCATGGCTTCTTAAGGCACTGATTAGCTCTTCCAAAGAGACTTCATTCAGATTCTTTGCTATCTTGAATGCAGTTACCATTAGACCCCATCTTCTGGGCAAGCTTCTGATGATCTTCTTTACATGATCAGCCTTGGTGTAGCCTTTGTTCGGAGCTCTTAATCCAGCAGTTAGCGTTTGAAATCTTGAAAACATCTTCTCAATATTTTCATCGTCCTCCATCTTGAAGGCTTCATATTTCTGGATTAGAGCAAGAGCTTTGGTCTCCTTGACTTGATCATTTCCTTCATGGGTCATTTTCAATGACTCATATATATCATAGGCAGTTTCCCTGTTAGATATCTTCTCATACTCAGCATGAGAGATAGCATTCAGCAAAACAGTCCTACATTTATGATGATTTTTGAAAAGCTTCTTTTGATCATCATTCATTTCTTGTCTTGTGAGCCTTACGCCAGTAGCTTTCACTGGATGTTTGTAACCATCCATCAGAAGATCCCATAAGTCACCATCTAGACCAAGGAAGTAACTTTCAAATTTATCTTTCCAGTATTCAAAGTTTTCACCATCAAATACTGATGGTCTAGTATAACCATTGTTACCATTTCCATTGTATTGCTCAGCAGTACCAGATGTAGATGTAGTTGATGGATCTTCACCAGCCATCTTTTACTAAAGCGTTTTTCTCTTCCTGAATCTTTTCTAAACACGGTTAAGTGTTTACACCTTAGAACCGGCGCTCTGATGCCAATTGAAGGATAGAAAAACACTTAGAAAGGGGGGTTTGAATAAGTGTAGCTTTAAAACTTGTAAGATAAAAACAATTTGCACAATGATTTTTATCCTGGTTCGTTGTTAACTAAACTACTCCAGTCCACCCCCTTGGAGTGGTTTACCTCACCTGAGGACTTAATCCACTAATCACACGAGATTACAATGGTTTTCTACTTAGACAACTGCTAAGTCTTCTAGAGTATACTGATCACAACCTGATCACTCTAGGAACAATCTGCTTAGATACCCTCTAAGACTTTCTAGAGTATACTGATCAACAACCTGATCACTCTAGTTCTTACAACTTAATGTAAACAAATTCTCAGAGTTACAATGCTTCTTATAAAGCTATTATCACAACAGTGATTTTCTCTTAAGTTTAAGCTTAATCTCACTAAGATATTACAATAGTAATGTAGTGAGGTTGATGAAGTTTGAAAGCTTTTGATTTGAACAGCGTTTCAGCGTTTTTGCATAAGAGTCTTGTATTCAGAATTCGTAACTTAGCTTCTCATCAGAACTTCATATTTATATGCGTTTGAGAAGATGACCGTTGGGAGCATTTTGTGCATACTCTTTATATATTTCCTGAAATGGAAATTGCATAGTATTAGAGTACCACATTATCTCATACAAAATTCATATACATTGTTATCATCAAAACTAAGAACATTGATCAGAACAAATCTTGTTCTAACACTTGACTCAATACTAAAAAATGAATTGGCAATTAGAGCTGTTTATCAGCCCAAAAATGGTCGACTTTCAGTGATTGGCTTCAAAACTGATGAAGATGTTCGTAATAAAATTAAGGACAGTTTCAAATTTGAAGAGGTAACCTTTGTAATCTTCGTTTGATGCGTGCTTAGTTTTCTTAGGTTGTACACTAACTGTTTATTATGGGTTGCCAGACCTCAAAACTTCGAGCACTAGAACCTCTGTCCCAGGATGATATGAATAGCATTTCTGTATG
The DNA here is from genome assembly GCF_029867415.1 of Vicia villosa. Classification (NCBI taxonomy): domain Eukaryota; kingdom Viridiplantae; phylum Streptophyta; class Magnoliopsida; order Fabales; family Fabaceae; genus Vicia; species Vicia villosa. The sequence continues at coordinate 704,082 of NW_026705136.1, read as the reverse complement.
TATTTTTTACATGTGATATTCTTTTTTTGCTGAGTAACATAACAACTGTGACATAATTATAAATCTTATGGTTGCCTTTTTTAATTCATTATAGGAACCTGTATCTGCATCTGCAGAAAATAACCTGACCATTGAAAATTCAGGACTCACTCCATGTAAGAGACTTATAAATGATGCAATAGAAGATAATGATAGTGTTCAACAATCATCAACCAAGATGGCCAGAGATATTAAAAAGGAGAAATAGTTGGCTTCAAATTTGCTAAGTTTTAAATTTACATTCCCGTTTGATAAAGACAATTACTTTATTTAAGTTGTTGAATGTTGTTTTGTTTTGTTGTTATGAAACTGAGTTTATATCTATTGCTGGAATTGACGTTTTATAAAGATAGAGTTATTCGCAATTTGAATTTCTCCATTTAGTTATGATATAGACAGGGGTTTCCTGGATTTGAGTTTATCATGATGTGCATTGTTTCAAATATACTCCTGTTTGAAATGTTACTAATGAATTTAAAATTGAGTTGCTTAAATGATATACCCTTGCTGTCATATATTAATTAAGATTTCAATTGAACGAATTCTGAAAAAAGTTAGAAAGTTTTATCTTTACCACTGTCATGTTGTATTGGTATGCTTTTGTATATGTTTTTCAACTGATAGTTGATTGCATGGTTTATATTCCAAGTAAAAAACAAACACTCTAATTAAAAAAACAAACTATCTAAACAAGCCTAACTATCCCCATATTAAAAAAACATAAACTTTGTCATTTAGAAATCCTGACATTGTTAAATTGAAAATGCCCATATGATGTGTAACAATGTAAATTAATGTTATTAACATATATGTGAATAACAGTTATGAAAAACTCTATAGAGTTTTAGGTGAAACCTTACAACAAGATTGTAACAGTTTTTGGAAAACTATAAGTGTCATCGTTAAATATATGTTGGCTGACCCTTGGGATTGTGTGTTACAGATTAGGTTTCTAAGTCAAAAATTGTGAGTTCATTATTGACAACCCAGTGTAACTTAAACCATTTTGCATTATACACTTTGAACGAATGATTTTCGTGCATTATCCTTTATCTTATTAACCGCTTATAGAAAATATAATTCTAAATTGCATTACACATTATTGATGCAGTTTTAAAGGTGATTTTTCAAAGTTGTCAAATTCAAGTGTGCAAGTTACTGCATCCAAAAAGTCATACTACTCAGACTTTGATAAATTTGTATGGATAGCTGATATATCAATTCTTGCATAAATAGGGATTTTGTAACAGGCAAGAGATCACATCCTTTAATCGTATACTATTAATATTGTACTGCTTACAGTAAATCTATATTGGTTTTATTTGTTAGGAAACTACATGTGTAACTGTTGCGACTCTGTGTAAATTTCATGTTGGCAAAGCTGGATGGTATTACGATGTATTTGTTGAATGCACAAAAAGTGTGACTCCGGGGGATGGAAAGCTTGAGTGCTATGCAAAACACATAAGTCCACGTCCCGTGCCCAGGTATTGTTAAAGATTTTGCTGTAGTTGTTATTTTTTTTTTGTATATTTTATTATGGCTTATGAGATTATAACTGTTGTCGGTTTAAACTCGAAATATTCGCAGTTGACGGTAAATGCAAGGCAAAGTTTAATTTTTGGGACGTCCATTGTGTTTAATTGGTTGGCAAATCCGCTGCTGAGATCATAAATGGTCTAAAAAAGGTACATTAGAGCAGAAGAGGTAAATGTCGTTTTTTGTATTTTATATCTGGACATTTAATTAAAGTGTTAAATACTAAATCAGTGTTAATTCTCATGCAGCCTACATCTAGGCTTCGCATAATGGAACCTTCATCGCCGGACGATTTCCCAAGTGTTTCGGTAAGTTTTGCATAATGCACACTCTGATTATAGCTAATTGTTATCGTCCGTAAAAGTTGATCTTGATTTGAATGTTTCTTCCATGCGCATAACTTCAGGAACCTCTGTCTGTCTCAGCCGATTATGATCCTTCTATCTCAAATACTAAACTGAAACCTGCTAAGGGAATTTTAAGTGATGCTGTTGAGGAAATCGAAGGTGTCCAGCTTTCTTCGACAAAGTTAATCAAAGATATCAAGAAGGAGTGATAGCTGAAGGCTTATTTTTTAAATTGTGTTGTACCCAACTTTGTAGGATATTTTCTTTTGGTTGAAGATTTTATTTTGCTTTATTTTCTGTGATTCTTATATTATGGGACAAATTAAGTGTTTAATTTTAACCTATTGTATTTCTTTCTGATTTCGGCGCGAACTAAGTTTATGTGGTATTTTCTTTATAAAATACTATTTTTTGAGCTGTTTGAAAATTATTGTCTATTTATAGATTGGTTTAATGTTGGCATATTTTATATATATATATATATATATATATATATATATATATATATATATATATGTATATATATATATATATATGTATATATATATATATATATATATATATATATATATATATATATTAGTTTCATCATGCTTAATGTGTGAAGACTCATTATATAATAAACTTTTCAAGATGGATAAAAAAAGATAGAAGTATTTTTTCTTTGTAGCACATGAACTAATTTCTTAAATATACCATAACTTCAATGCTTTATTTTGCTGTATTATTTATTTCTTTTTTCCCATGCAATGTGTTTGTGCAGGCCCCCAAGCATGGTATCACTGCATACACAGGCTTTCAATATCATGCTATTTATCCAGAAATTTGGTAAACAAGCGCTAGTTTCCTTTTTAAAGGTTACTTTTGCAGAATCAACTAGAATATTCCAGGACTAATTGCTTTTATTTGTCTATTATGTGTATCTGGTTTGTATTAAATGCAGTAATAACTTTAAAGTAAAAGTAAACACTGAAATTCAAGACTTTAAAGTAAATGAAAACAATAAAAAGCAGTAAATGTGCACTGAAAGTAATGCATAACGTCAAATGATTGCATAAATTAAACTGGTACGCATACATACATTCCAAAGTTGCACTCATCACTCATTATTGCACAGAGATTTGAGTTTACTTGTGTTTTTGTAGAAAATGCGGACCCTAAACTGTTCATCTGGAACTTGCTTAAATAGTAAAAATACAATAACTACTACTAACGGTTGACTGATCACTAGCCAACACGTGTCCTCGACATGCAGTATCTTCGTTTGTGAGACTTCCACGCGTCCTTTAGAAACTGCTGAAAACTGTCTGAAACTGCTTCCTTTGACTTCTGATGTCTTCTGACTTCAAAACTATACTTGGCAAAATGCCTAAGTTTTCTGCACTTATTTTAGTCGAACATGCATGGTAGACTTGTTATCTTTAGTCGAACCCTGGCAGTGATGGTCTTTCATAGTCGAACGGTAGTCTTGACTAAAAGAACTTTTAATCAGACTATTTTGCTTCAGGCTATTTAATAATCTCATATGTCTCAGAGACCACTTACCATTATTAGCAAGTCGAAATCCTAGGGTAACAAATTGCCCCCCAAGCGACTTCTTTCGACTGATTTAAAAAGAGAAAGATGGCGTTTCGTTTTCTTCTTAGGTTTCGACTTTTGTTATCTTTTAACGCCATGATTATTTTGTGCATCCCTAGACACTAATTATTACCTAAAACCTAGGTAGTGGGCTATAAATGCTCCCCACTTTCTAAAACCAGTTTCCAAAGCGTTTCTTGAAGTGACCTTTGATTTAACAACTTATTTTCCCCCATGATTTCATCAACGTCATCATAGCCCCTATATATATGTGAGCTTCTTCTCCCTTTTTCTTTTCTTCACATTTTCTTGTTCTTCCCAAGCGTTTTCAGAGCACTCTTTCTCTCTAACCTTCAAGCACTTGTTTTCTTCTTCCCTTCAATACACAACAATGGCTGGAAACACCACTATGAATGCCAACACCACCGTCTATGATACAGGCTCTAACCCTTTAGGAGCCATCATATCTCGTGAAAAAGAAGAACAGGGGTTGGATTTCGTTCCTCAACTTAAACTTACAGAAGCCAAAGCCATTATTTGGCAAAATCAAATGTTAATCCCTTTTCAAATTACTGATAAACTGGTAGCTTTCTCAGGGCCATTACCAGATCATCATTCTCACCCAGCACAAATCACAAGTTTCTTTCCTTCATTTCAAACTACAATGCCTGTAGAATTTGATAAACCACGTCTCTCGACCTGAAGTTTTTGGATCCTTCAGTAAGGGTTTTTCGTTCGACCCCAGCTCCTGGGAACAAGGAATATCTGGCTTGGCTCAACAAGGTTCAAGCGAAAAAACAACAAAGATGGGAAGAATTGGGTATCTTCGACGCCATCCAATTATCCAGAACTGGTCATAAGGTTTGTCCCCCTATGCTGCTTGCCTCGTTATTCTTCTGGGAAGGTTCGACTAACACCTTCCATCTTCCTTGTGGAATGATGACCCCCACTCTCTTCGACGTGGCTGCCATCACAGGGCTTTCGCCCTTGGGTGAGATCTTCAACCCAACTCTTCCAACAGAAATAAATTTCAACTTCACCAACGCTACCATCACTAAATACATGCAGGATCACTATGATAAGTCCACTGAGGAAGTTTCTGACGAGGAGCATGTTGCTTTTCTCACTTATTGGCTTTCGTATTACTTGTTTTGTCCAGGGTCGGTTCAAATAGCTAAGGCTTACATACCCCTGGCTATCCAGATTCATGAAGGTCGAAAAGTCTCTTTAGGTAAGCTTTTACTTGCTTATCTTTACCATAGCTTGGGTATAGCGTCTTTAAGGATCAAACGCCTTCACGAAACCCCAAAACAGCTATCTCTGTCGGGACCCTACTGGCTTTTGCAACATTGGTTGAATGCTACCTTCGAGTCACATATTGGTTACACTGTTTCTAGGTCCATTCTAGAGGTCATGTATGACCGGAGGGTCGAAGGCATCAAACTTGCCTTTCAAACTCCTCAAGATGAGTCTAACAGGCCCAACCTCCTCAAATATGTGAGATTGTTTTCTTAATGTAAAACATTCATAGCTTCTATGGCCCCTTTCTCAAATCGGTGCTTTGGGCCAACTTGGTTTAAAGCCATTTTCCCTAGAAACACTCCAACCCTTCGAGCTCAATTGAATGCCATTTGGGCTGCATTCTTGACTCCAACACTCCTCTCTCATCGCATTGAGTCGACTGGCAAATGCTATGGGTTTGTGGGATATCAACCAAATCTGGTTTCTCGACAATTTGGTTTGAGCCAAATGCTGCCCAAAAGCCTGTACACCCATGATGCTGACATCTGTTACTCTGGTCGACCATTCACATCTCGTCAACATCTCGACTGCTTAAAATTTCATAACAAACAATCTTTGGAACACCCCACCTTTACTTTCCAAAATTCTTACTTCACAACTAAGGAATTTAGTGAGTGGTGGTCTGAATACTTCCAACTATATGATGGAGATTCCTTTGTCAAGAAACTGAATACTGCGTTCGACGTGCTGGAGGATCAACTTACTATAAGTAAGCATTTTACAACTAACTTCGTTTTTTTATTATCATTTGCAATGTTCTAATTTCAATTTTAGACCTTTCAGGGCCTGATCCTACCACTCAAGTCGGAGTCCCTGCCCCTAAACCAGGTCGAAAACGTCCCAGTACGTCGAACACCACCATCATCTCTTGTCAATACTCATTCACTAATTTCTCATTCATTAATTGCTCATTCATTAATTGTTCATTCTCTCTTTAGTTGGTAGTTCCTGAGGATTCAGACGAAACCACATCTCCACCAAATCAGGAGAGTGAAATTTTCTCACGACCTCCCCTTCCAACTCCAACAAAGAAACGTAAGGGTGTTAAAAACATTCCTAAAGTTGTTGTCCAGTCCCAAACAATTCCAATAATAATCCCTTCTTCGTCTCAAATTCTTGAGGTATAACTTGGCATAATCTTCTAGTGTATTTCTCTTTAACAGATTATTTGCTAACACTTTTCTTCTGAATAGAATGCACCAACTGTCGACCACACTCAAGAGAAGGTTGTCGAGGTTGCTGAAAAGATTACTGAGGCTGCTCCTGACTCCAACCTCTTTAGCCCTCAAAGGACTGACACTTTTGGAAGCACCACTGATTCAGCTAATACTCCAAGTCGAAGTCGAACAGAGCCCCAAGACAATCCCATCATCGACCAAGCTCAACCTGCAATTAAAAATGTTGAAGTTGCTGACCATGCCTCTCGTCCAGAACACAATACCATTTCTCAGTCCAAACAACATCCTGCTGTTGACGACACTAACTCCAACAGTTCTCTTAGTCAGGAGGAGATTCTGGACTTGAAGAAGACTAATCCTTTAGAAGCTCTCTTTCGACTTCAGAAGCTGCGGCCAAGCTCTCTTGATATTCCTGCTCAGTCAACTAATCCTGATGCTGAAATCGATGCTTCTCTTGTCGATGCTATGTGCCAACTAAAAGCCCACCTAAACGAACCTGAGTTTCTTGCTGTCCTTGAGAGTTCTGAACATCTTGGTGGAGACATTCGCAAGTTATTAGATTCGCTCTTTAAAGCTTCTCTTCCAGCAGTTGTTGCTCAGTTCTTCTTTGATTTTGAGGCGTACTTCGACCAGCTCTGGAGAGACCTCATCACAAAGAAAAACATCAGTCGACAGGCAAAGAACAAAGAGCGCAAAATGGAGAGGGAATGGGATGCCAGTGCAGCCTCGACTAAGAAGGTTGAAGAATTTCAGGAGAAAACTTTAAAGTTTTCTGACAAGGAAAGAGAAATCGACAATAAGATTGCTTACTACAAGGCCCAAATTGATGCTCTCAACAAGAAGATTCAAGATCTTGAACAAGAGAAAATCACTTTGGCTCAAACTGAGGAAATTCCTTCGCCTGAAGCTGTTAATCAAGAAGTTTTGAAAGGACTTGGTCATGGTGAAAATGCCCTCAAATTGGAAAGTAGCATTCGACAACTTAGACAAAACTTGTCTCGACTTGACTCTAAAATTGACTTTGAGTCAGCCAAGCTAGCTTATTTTAGGAACAACTTTCCTACTTTGTAATTTTGTTTTCGATTGACTGGCCAAATTTTTGTAATGACTGCCAACGTACTTTATAAGGAACTTTTTGTAGTGATTGGCCAAATTTTGGCCATTTTAATATAATCTTTTGGTTTTATTCTATTATGCGAATTTCTTGAAGTATAGGTTTATATTTTTTCAAATATTTACCATTTATCCTCAAGATTCGACCATCTGAATTTAGTTCTTCAATTTCATATGCGTTGTTTGAAAACACTTGCAAAATTTTAAACGGCCCTTCCCAACTTGGGGACCACTTACCCAATAATTTATTCCTTTGATCCATGGGTAGAATAACTTTCCACACATAATCACCTACCACAAATGTTTTCTCTTTTACTTTCTTGTTGTAAGCTTTCGCCACTTTTTTCTTTTGTCTTATTAACCTATCCAACGCTATTAGTCGTTCTTCGTCTAACTCTACTAATTCATCTAACATCATACTCCAGTATTCATCTGACGAAAGATTGTTTTGTCGTTGAATTCTAGTCGACTGTAGATGAATTTCTGCAGGCAACACAGCATCATGCCCAAAAGTCAAATGAAATGGGGTAGTATTTATTGCTTCCTTTGGTGATGTTCGACAAGCCCAAAGGATTTGGTCAAGCGTTTGATGCCAGTTTTTTGGCTTCCTCCCTACATGTTTTTTTATCAAGTTTATAATAACTTTATTAGCAGCTTCGACTTGACCATTAGCCTGAGCATAGTAAGGAGTGGATGTTAGCAATTTAAATCCTGTTTTTACTGCAAAAGCTTGCATCTTTCGACCAATAAAGACTGATCCCTGATCAGTAGTGATAGTTTCTGGGATCCCATATCTGTAAATAATATGTTTTTGTATAAAACTAATCACTGCTTCTTGATCAGCATTAACCAGGGGAATTGCTTCTATCCATTTAGTAAAATAATCTATTCCCACTAAAATGAATCTTTGTTGTTTGGAAGATGCAGGTTTGATTTCTCCTATTAAATCCAAAGCCCATCCTCTAAAAGGCCAAGGTTTGACAATAAAATGCAACTCACTAGCTGGAACATGTTGGATACCTGAAAATTTCTGGCACTCTTGGCACCCTTTTGCATATTCAATACAATCTTTCAACATTGTCGGCCAATATAAGCCTTGTCTAAATAACAACCACTTCATTTTATGGCCTGACTGATGAGCTCCACAAACACCACTATGAACCTCTGACACGGCCAAATATGCTTCAGCTTCACTTAAGCATTTTAACAATACACCTTCAGCTGTTTTCTTGTATAATTCATTTCCCAATATCACATAGCTTAGAGCTCTGTATTTGATCTTTCGATCAGTTCCTTCGACTGGATTATTTAAGTAGTGGACCAATGGGTTTCTCCAATCAGAAACTGTCATATTGTCGATGGCAAAAATTTCCAAGGCATGCAAATCTTCACTTTTAACTTTGTTTTCTACCCCCCAAGTTTTGACGTCGACAATTGTCCCAACTCGTCTAACACTGCATGAGTTTCCTTCTCTTTGATATCGACCATATCTTCTAACTTACTTTTAGAAACTCTATACCCAGAAGCAATCTGTGTCAATTCATTGGCAATATAATTATCAGATCTTGGTACATGCAAGATCTCAACATGTTCAAATTTCTCTAACAAGCGTACCACTATTGCATAGTACACTATTAGATTTTCTTTAATGCATTTATATTCTTTCTTGATTTGTCGAATCACAAGCTCAGAATCGCCCCGAATTTCAACTCACTTTGCCCCCAAGTCTATTAGGGCTTTTAAACCAGTTATCAAAGCTTCATATTCGACTTCATTATTAGAACATACATCCTTCATTTTATAGTGGAACTTGGTTGGAAGTCCTTGTGGAGAAATAATCAGGACTCCAATGCCTGATCCATTTTTATGACTAGATCCGTCAAAAAACAACTTCCAATTAGTTTGATCGACCAGATTTGCTGATAGTTCAACTAACCCATGTTCGACTATAAAATCAGCCACGATTTGTCCTTTCATAGATTTTAAAGGAACATATGTTAAGGAGAATTCAGTTAGTGCTAAGGCCCATTTACCAATTCGACTATGCAAAATTGGTTTAGACAACATATGTTTAATAACATCAAAATGAGAGGACACATACACATCAACAGGCTTTATATATTACTTAAGTTTATTACATGAGAAGTACAAGCATAAACATAATTTTTCAATATCATTATACCTAGTTTCAGCATCCACTAAGGTTTGACTTAGATAATATATAGCTCTTTCGACGCCATTATCATCCTCTTGGGCTAACATACTCCCAATTGTCGAACTTGATGCAGCTATGTACAACTTCATACTTTTTGTCCTATTAGGGGGTAACAAAATAGGAGGCTTAGTTAAATAAGCTTTTATTTGGTCGAATGCCTGTTGATGTTCTTGCTCCCATTTGAATTGATCTTGATTCTTGAGCTTCACAAGTGGTGAAAAGATCTTCGTTTTGCCACTTAGATTTGAGATACATCTCCTCAAGAAATTAATCTTCCCCAACAATGACTGGAGTTGTTTCTTTGTTTCTGGCGCCTGGAGCTCCAAGATTGCTTTTGTCTTGTTCTGGTTTATCTCAATACCTTTCTTGTGAACCACGAAACCCAGGAAATCCCCTGCATGTACACCAAAAGCACATTTTAAAAGATTCATTTTTAGTCCATATTTCCTCATTCTGTCAAAAGACTGTCGAAGATGGTCTAAATGACCATTCTCAGAATTAGATTTTATTACAATATCATCAATATAAACCTGCATAAATTTGTCAATAAAATCATGAAACATGGAATTCATAGCTCGTTGGTACGTAGCTCCAGCATTTTTTAAACCAAAAGGCATCACTACCCATTCATATGTACCTAAAGCACCTGGGCATCGAAACGCCGTCTTAGGTACATCTTCGTCAGCTATAAAAATTTGGTTATATCCTGAATATCCATCTAATAAACTGATATTCAAACCCTGCTGCAGAATCGACTAACATCTCAGCAACAGGCATGGGATATTCATCTTTAGGGGTAGCCTTATTTAAATCTCTAAAATCTATGCATATACGAAGGCTACCATTTTTCTTTATCACAGGCACTATATTAGCTAACCATTCGACATACCTTGCAGTTCGAATAAATTTGCTTCTCAGCAATCTTTCAATTTCTACTTTGATCTTTTCCATAACCTCTGGCGCAAATCTTCTAGGAAGTTGCTTGATAGGTTTCTTTCCTGGGTTTAACGGTAATTGATGTTCTACCACACTTCGACTTAAACCAAGCATTTCATTGTAATCCCATGCAAAACAATCTTTATATTCTTTTAAAAGTCGAATCAACTTGGTCTTTAGATCACTTGTAAGTTTTGTACTTACATAAGTAGGTCTTTTAGTGACTCCATCACCCAAGTCAATTTCTTCAAGAGGATCTTGAGCCTGCATTCTTTTTACTGATCCTAACGGATCCATCTCGAAGCTTAGAGGTTCGTCATCGTATATCCCATCAAATCTTTCGACTTGGTGGTCAACTTCTTGATTGTTTTCACTTTTTACCATCATGGCTTCAATAGCCATGTTTTTCTCCAGTTCGGCTTCTAAAGCCGTTTTTCTCTTGTTTTCGGCCAAATAGGCCGTTATTCGAGCCAGGTATTCTGACTCAGTGGTCATCATCTTTGACTGTTGTCCCCTGCTCTGGAGGACTTTCATGATTCAATGGTTCATTGGGATCTTCCTTATTCCAAATGAAACCATAATTTGGGTCCAAGTTCAGATACTTAGACACACTTTCATCAGAAGAATACACCTCTTCTGCTTTGTAGCAAGGAGCTACATTTGCTAGATGCTGGTCGAAATGCTTGCGACCACTCTCAGTTTTATAATAACTTTGGTCAGCCTCAACATTTTCAACTATACCATCTGGCCTCCAAATAGCCACACGCTGATGCAAAGTTGAAGGAACTACCCCTATACCATGGATCCATTCTCGACCCAGAAGCAGTTTAAAATTTGCCTGGGATGCAATCACCATAAAAATGGTTGAACTGACAGTCGAACCAACAGCCAATTTTACCTGAATCACTCCAAGTATTCCACTTGTCTTGCCCTCATAATTAGACAGCACCATATTATGGGGCCTTAAATCTTTGTCAGACTTACCCACTTTCTGAAGCGAAGAATAGGGCATTAAGTTCACAGCAGCCCCACCATCGACAAATACTTTGTTTATTGGAACACCATCTACTTTTTCCCTTATGAATAAAGGCTTCAAATGATACATCATTCCTCGACCTGGCCTCTCAAACACAGCCTTTTGTTCTTCCACTACTCCTTTTCCCATTACATAGTAACAAACGGGTGTTTCTTCCACATTTTCATCTGGGAGAAAATCATCTTCATTTTCAGACACCTCAGATATTCTGTCAAACTCTGCTAGAAGTACAGATACAATTCCACAGTCAATTAACAACTCATCTGATTCTATGTCAAAGTTGTCGTCGACCTCTTCGTCCGACAGTGGGGAATACTCAGGCTCTTTTCCTGTATTAAGAGTCGGAGTATCATCGTCGACTAGTTCTTTGATGAGCTTCTTTCCCAGGATCATTCCTGCAGCTAGTCTCTCATTTGCCATTTTGGCTTGTTCTTCAGTCAACTTCCTCTGAAAAGGTTTTGGCTGATAATGAGAACAACCTGCTTGCATCATCTTCGAACTTTCCTGCCCATTCTTATGGCTTCTCTGATAACGCCTCCACTGCGTTCGAGTCATAGGATTCTTTCCTTTGTAGTTTGGAGATATGTAATCTTTCCTATTAGATCCACTATCAGTCCAGGAGCCTTCAGCATTTGCTCCAACACCTTGGATCTGCCATTCTGGACGTTTGCCTCCTCTGAAGTTAATGGGTTTTACCCACTTATTCTCAGGGACGTCCGTCTTAGGGCGAAAAGTCTTTGGCTTTTCGAATAGCTTCCTGTATTCTCCAGCCTTTCGACCACTGTTTTCTCTTGTATACATAAACTGACGATTCTTGCCTCGACGAGGGTCGAACCTCACTTTGTTTGCAGCATCAACATTGAACACAACATCGCACCTTGGACATAATCCAACTTGAGAGTTGTAATTGTGACACCTCTCAAGAAATTTCAGGAGGCTTTCTCTTGGTTCAGGATACACCATGCTCAAGACTTTGCCATCAGTAGCACCGTCTTTCTTTTCGCCGAAACCATCAGTAGTCTCGACCATCATCACATCAGCAAGCTCAGTATAGTGAGCCTCTTCGACCTGCAAGGGGTTAGTATCAATTTGCATTGATGACTTTGGTTTTTCTCCAAACTGTAGCCTTCCTTCATTCAAAGATTTCTGCACCAAATTCCTGAAAAGGACACATTGAGAAGTCTTATGACCCAAGAAATTATGAAATTTACAAAATCCTCTTTTTTTTTCTTTTGTTCAAGAGGAGGATTTTTAAGTCTTGGGGGAACTATAATTTGCCTGTCAGTTACCAACAAATCAAATATCTCATCACATTTTGTTATATCAAACGAATACGTTTTACTAGAAAATTTTTCATTTTTACTTTCGATCGGATTTTATCTTTTGAGGGCTTGAGTAATTTACAGATATATGGTGGTCCTGGCTTTAATTCAGCCACATTAACCTCTCCCTCCTCGTATTCACTATCACTATCAGAATCGACCTCATTTGCAGTAACATAAGCTATCTTTTCCTTCTTATGATATTTACTAACTCTGGCTTTTTCAGCTTTTAGCCTTTCGACTTGACGTACCCTGTCTGCCAGTTGTGCCATATCCCTTAAATATTGGGTATCTAATTTCTTCCTTATGGAATAATCTATCCCACCTGCAGCCATTTCGACTAATTCATGTTCAGGAATTTGTGTGAAACATCTAGCTTTCAATAACCTAAAACGGTTTAGGTAGTCATCGACCGTTTCTGTACCCTTTCGCCTAACTCCAGCTAATTCTTTCAAACTAATCTTCGACTGTCCCATATAAAACTGTTCATGGAACAATCGTTCTAACTGATTCCATGAAAATACAGATTGTGGAGGTAAGGTCGTGAACCAAGTAAAGGCATTTTTTGTTAAAGAACTTGGGAAATATTTCACTTTTAAATTCTCATTGTTTGCTAATTCTCTAGCCTCTGTCTGGAACCTAGCAATATGTTCGACTGTCGATTCGCCAGTCTCACCAGCAAATTTGGTAAATTTTGGAATTTTCCAACCCCTAGGCAATTTTGTTTGCCTTACATACTCTGACAATGGTGAAACAAAATTAGGTCTGTGCAAACCTACATTTATTCTATTCTGAACTAAAATTTGTTCTACTACATTAGAGATATTATTATGTCTAATATTGACATCTTGCTGGATATTTCTAAGAACCTGGTCAGCATCTTGATGCCTTTGTACTACTCTAGGGATTTCTTGTTCAATTTGGTCCCCATTTCTAGTAGTTTCACCTACTCTTACATTCGACCCTTGTGGAGTCAAAAGGTTTGGTTGTGGGGGCGCTCCAAAGAAATCTGCTATTCTGGCCATTTGTCTAGCCAATATTTCATAAATTTGGTTCGTATTGTTTATCATGGGAGTAAAAACTGTTCCCATTTGTTGAGTAAGGGCATTTACCATTTCATGGTTGCTTTCGTCTATTTGTTGTCGGATTGACAACATTGACGTAGTACTCAGAGATGGCAATGTCTGGTTAACATAACCTATGCCCATAGGTCGACCCCCTAAGTTTGATGTGCTTGTTGCCATCATATTGTCAGAATATGATGAAGGATTCGTGTGTAAACCTTGCATCATAGAAGTGGGCATTCCAAACTGAGGGTTAAAACCTGGTGGAGGTATCATTCCTTGAAATGACGGTCGTAATGGGTTAAATGGTGACCGTACATTCATTGGTGACGATACCAATGTTGCTGCCGTCGATCCACCAGCATTTGATGTTCTAACTGGGGACGAATTTGTGGCATTCTGTGATGTTGTTCCGGTTAGAACAACTCATTGATCTCTAGAAAGGTCAGAATCATTTGTATTAACTTCAGACATGCTAGTTAATTTTCGACCACTTCTTAGTATCATACATAACTTTTACACTAACAAAAACAAACAGCAATTGACGGGTCCCACTGGGCATGCCAATTTGTTTACCCAGAAATTTGGTAAACAAGCGCTAGTTTCCTTTTTAAAGGTTACTTTTGCGGAATCAACTAGAATATTCCAGGACTAATTGCTTTTATTTGTCTATTATGTGTATCTGATTTGTATTAAATGCAGTAATAACTTTAAAGTAAAAGTAAACACTGGAATTCAAGACTTTAAAGTAAATGAAAACAATAAAAAGCAGTAAATGTGCACTGAAAGTAATGCATAACGTAAAATGATTGCATAAATTAAACTAGTACGCATACATACATTCCAAAGTTGCACTCATCACTCATTATTGCACAGAGATTTGAGTTTACTTGTGTTTTTGTAGAAAATGTGGATCCTAAACTGTTCATCTAGAACTTGCTTAAATAGTAAAAATACAATAACTACTACTAACGGTCGACTGATCACTAGCCAACACGTGTCCTCGACATGCAGTATCTTCGTTTGTGAGACTTCCACGCGTCCTTTAGAAACTGCTGAAAACTGTCTGAAACTGCTTCCTTTGACTTCTGATGTCTTCCGACTTCAAAACTATACTTGGCAAAATGCCTAAGTTTTCTGCACTTATTTTAGTCGAACATGCATGGTAGACTTGTTATCTTTAGTCGAACCCTGGCAGTGATGGTCTTTCATAGTCGAACGGTAGTCTTGACTAAAAGAACTTTTAATCAGACTATTTTGCTTCAGGCTATTTAATAATCTCATATGTCTCAGAGACCACTTACCATTATTAGCAAGTCGAAATCCTAGGGTAACAAATTGCCCCCCAAGCGACTTCTTTCGACTGATTTAAAAAGAGAAAGATGGCGTTTCGTTTTCTTCTTAGGTTTCGACTTTTGTTATCTTTTAACGCCATGATTATTTTGTGCATCCCTAGACACTAATTATTACCTAAAACCTAGGTAGTGGGCTATAAATGCTCCCCACTTTCTAAAACCAGTTTCCAAAGCGTTTCTTGAAGTGACCTTTGATTTAACAACTTCTTTTCCCTCACGATTTCATCAACGTCATCATAGCCCCTATATATATGTGAGCTTCTTCTCCCTTTTTCTTTTCTTCACATTTTCTTGTTCTTCCCAACGTCATCACATTTTTTAATATTGTTACTAACATTTTTTTTTTGTTATTGTTAATTGTATCTAATATTTTTTTTTTAATTATTATTATTGCTACTAACATTTATTATTATTATTATTATTATTGTTAACCGTTGTTATTACTAACATTTTTATTATTGTTAATTAATTTTAATAATTTTATTATTATTATCAATTATTTTATCATTATTGATTAATTAATTCTAATTATTGTGATCATTAATCATTGATATTATTATATTCTACTATTCCCTATAATCAATTAACCAAAAATTGTTTAAAGATCTTTCTTTTTATAATTTGATGTAACAAAAATAAAAATTAGCTTCTCTCATTTGCATCCACTGTTACCGTAAAAAAAACGCTTTTCACAAAAATCTCTAAAAATTTTCTTCATACCATTTGTTGCTTTAAAACACAACACTAACCATTCTCAGTTTTTCCCCTTTTCTTAGTTACAGTGATAACAAAATGTGATTTGTCCCCAAAACACAAACCTCTAGTTTCATAATCCATAAACTATAAATTAAATAATCTTTTTTAAACACTAATTTTAGAAAAGCATCTTCTACTTTGATTCTGCTTCACAAATTTCAGGTTGTAGCTTTGAAGAACAATTTGTTTCCGACACCGACATCGCGAAGGTCGAAACCGCAACAAACCCGCAATCCAGAAAAGGCATCGAGCACTAACGCACAGACGAATCCACGACGGACAACCACCATCGGACTTCAACCGAAAGTAAAGCTGGCCGCCGACAACACATTACAGATCCGCAAATCACAACGGAGCATGCCGTCTCCGATCTCGAACAAGACGCAGGGACGCCGTTCGTATCCACCGTCGTCAACGGCGAACAGCCCCGCGATGATCGGACATCTTCCTTACACAGTCGACGGAACTTCCGCCGTCTAAATCGATGCAAACCTATCATTTTTTCTTCTTCTTGATTTCGATTAGATTTATGTTATGTTTGTTTCTTTGTTTCAAGCGAGTGAAAGAAGAAGGAATTTCGAATGGGAGAAAGTAATTAGAAGAAAAATGGATGTTCTTTCAATTAAAAGAGATCTGGAAGTGGGGGACTAGCTTTTGAGGATAAAGAGATCCTGATAACAGGAAAACACCGGTACTGCGCTTCTCATCTCTATATTTCTTGCATTTTGGTTTTTTATTTATTCTTATCATTAGTATTTTATGTTAATTTGGGTTGGACCTTTCTCTACTAATTCACACCTTAGGTGTTCTTATTTGCACCCTTGAATTACTATAAGTTAATTTTGTTTAAACTCTAGCAAATTTTTGTTAAATTAATTTAGGTTTTGTTGATAAAGTAATTTTAAAAAAAATATACTTTATATATAATTAGATTAATTATTTAAAAAGGACAAAAATATCAAGAAAATATAATAATAGTTAGGATATTTAACTTCATAAATATATATTTTTTATATTAGAGTATTCGTACCACCCACAAATTTGGATTTTATAAATAAATCATTTAATTTGTCACTTGTACATGAATTAAATCATCACTTTTTTAAATCTAATTAATTCAACCCTCCACAAATAATATAATGGGTGAGTTTCAATCTTCGAATTGGCCGACTCTTGATGTCGCACCACTCAATTATTCAAAACGAGATAATCAAAATTCATGCGAATTGGTTTATGCCTAGAGCGATAATCAAACGCTACCGCTAAAAATGCGGTAATTGAATTAAGTCAAATTTCTTCGCCTCGAGCGAATTAATTCTGATAAAGATCACGATTCTTTATCAAGACTTAATCAAACAGTTAACTCACCTCCCCTTTAGTCCTAGTTTTTTTTTTCAATTTTGTTTGGTGTTTATTTTGTTTCATTTTTCTGCTGATAATTATATATTTGTTTCGTTATCTCTATTTTGTTCGTATAATTATCATTTTGTTATAATTGTCGGTGGGATAATATATGTTGTAAACCTAAGCGTGAGAATTATATTTAAGACCATAGGGGAATTACATCGCCTACGAGTCTTATTATAATTCCACTCAGAGTGAGTTGAATATCCGGAAATGTCTGATACGAAGCTTGACTTTGTTGAGGGCAGGACTTGGTATTTAGCTGATCTCTCTGGGAACCTACCCTTAAAATTCGAACCTCATGGATAAAATGAGTTGTTCTAAAATCCAAAGAGACAAAAAGTCTCGGCGGCTACGAACGACCCCATGCGACCTTTTAGAACATACCAATGGGAAGGGTAGGCACCCTAAGCCGTTACGTCGAACCTATGAACCTAGGGCTTATGTGCTTATGTGCTTATTATGTGGTTGCAATTTATATACTGTGAATGTCTTGCGTGTTAATTTTGCAGGTATCCCTACGCGTTCCCTGTCCCGCAGGGACTCCATTTCTAAGACCATGTCCTTCCCGCGAAGGACACCTCCATTTATGCACGTTAATTGGCCTCTCGATGGCCATGAGACTGTTAGCTGAAGATTTCGTTTTGCAAATATATGGTTCTTCGAAGAATAAAAATTCGAAGAAGAGATGGTTACTGATGACCATCGTTTGAAGATAATAAAATGGCTCCTGATGGCCATGCTTCGAGAGTGAAGATTTCTAAGTCACAGCGAAGATGATGAACACTGAAGCTCATAGGAGTGCATGTCTTCGAAGACTTAGGCAAATTTTATGAAATATGTTAAAGTATTACTAATTAGCGTGTTTTCGTAGTGTTTTAATGTTAAATACACTGCCACGCGTCGAAGAAGGACTTAGGCGGGAAGATTTGAAATTCGAAGACGGTTTCGTAACTGTCTAACAACAGATGGCATCCCTGGAGTTCTTATGAGAAACGTGGCATTAGATTAGCGTAGGGCCGTTAAGGTCGAAATTAGTATAAATAGGAGTCTTAATATTAGGATTCTGGGTGTTCATTTTGTACAAATCACTCACATATTACTCAAGTATCAAGTGTTAAAGAGAAAGAGTTCGCTGAAAAATGTACGTACGACACCACCATTTTAATACATGTGTATTCCCTTTTCGTTTTCAGATATCTTTTCAGTATTATTGCATTTCATTTACTTCTTGACATTTACATTCCTGTACTGTTATTTTCATGTCATTTACTTTTGAAGTATTTAATATTTCTGCAATTTTAGATTCTTTGCACTTTAAACAGTTTTCGTTTCATGTCTTATTTTTACTTACCCTTTTGTTGAAGTTATACTTGCATATAACAAAGTCACTATCAAGTTTACTTGTTTTATTCGAAGAAACTCTTATTGACAAAGATAAATCATAAATATGGTTCGAATGACCATTAATAACAATCTTTTTGACTATGTGTCCTAGGATCAATCTAGTCGATCCTGCGAGTAACCAAATCATATTTACTTATAATTTGGAGGACTTGCGGTTGTTTACCGGAAATCACCGTAAACAAATTGGCACACCCGGTGGGACTGTGTCAACCAGATTGTTTTTAATCAATTGTTTTATTTTTGTCTAGAAAATATCAAGACCTTGTATGAACCTTAGGAACGGTAAGTTAACAAACAGTGCACAACCGATTCCCAAACGAAGGTACAACAAGAAAATGGTCGTTACGACCAATGCAGGGGGAGATCAAGATCCCCCACAAGGTTCAGGATAAGGCGCAGCAAATTCGACTTCCACTCAAGGAGCACGGGATATACCAGGTCCAAATGGGTCAAGACCTGCAGATAATTCCCAGGCCATCCCTGAGAATAATACAGGACCATTAGGGACTGTTCCAGTTTCAGTGTCGGCCACTGCACCTTCATCCACAAGCGCAGAGGATATACCGTTTTTCT
This sequence comes from Vicia villosa, assembly GCF_029867415.1. Taxonomy (NCBI): domain Eukaryota; kingdom Viridiplantae; phylum Streptophyta; class Magnoliopsida; order Fabales; family Fabaceae; genus Vicia; species Vicia villosa. The sequence goes on along the minus strand of NW_026705136.1, from coordinate 684,918 downwards.
CGACAAATGCTGCAAATAACTTTTTTAGTCAAGGCACAAACTCTGCTTTCGAATGGAGGCCAAATAACCCATACGGAATGCCATACCCATATGAAACAGGCGTACGAGGGGCTGGGCCTACATATGCTACAACTAATAATGCGACGTTTTCGCCGAATGTTGGTTCAGTGGGTCGAAGTGCACACAACACTAGTTTTTCTACCCAGATACCCATGTTTACCACAAGTAACCAAGCAGCATTCCGGCAAGAAATGGATGCAAGCAACCATGATATGTTAGAGGCTTTGGCCAAAGAGTTGGCTTCAATTTTGAACCCACTAGCTACGAATATTGCTAGTACAAATCGGGAAAACGTGGAGACTTTCCAAAAGATATCATCTCAAATGAATCGAATGGCAGATTTCATGGGAGTGCCACCACCCAGAAGAAAAGACAAACAGCCTTCGAATCAAGAAGTGAGGCCTGTTTTGGAGCGTATACAAGATGTGGATCCCCCATTTAGGACAACCACTAGGGATGTAGGCCCCTCACGAAGAACAGAAACGATCGAAGGAACTCAAGTGATTAATTTAGAGGCTTCGAATCAAAGAACCGTTCCCATTCGACAGGAAACGGAAGAAGAAGAGCGACCCAGATTAAGGATTGTGGGTAGGAACGAACATCCAGATGAGATTGTCCAGAGAGTCAGAAGGGAAAATCTGGCTACGGAAAATAACCTAACTGCCATGATAGAAAGGGTTATGGCCAATAATGGCCTTAGTACTGGACTTCGACGTCCAAACTATACGTCCCCCATATCAGATTACATTATGCAGACAGAATTGCCTAGGGGCACTAAGGTACCTAAGTTTACAAAGTTTTCAGGCGAAACTAGCGAGTCAACTGTGGAACATATTGCCAGATATTTGACAGAAGCAGGGGATTTAGCAGGGAACGAGGATTTACGGATCAAATACTTCCCTAGTTCGCTAACAAAGAATGCGTTCATTTGGTTCACCACTTTGCCACCAAACTCGATAGATGCATGGGCATACTTGGAAAGGTTATTCCATGAACAATTCTATATGGGTCAAACCAAGATAAGTTTGAAGGAATTGGCTAGTATTAAGAGGAAGTTTACAGAACCGATTGATGATTACTTGAATAGGTTCCGTCTATTGAAATCTAGATGTTTCACAACTGTCCCAGAACATGAATTAGTCGAAATGGCTGCGGGGGGTTTAGATTATTCAATTAGAAAGAAATTAGATACTTAGTATCTTAGGGATATGGCCCAGTTAGCAGATAGGGTTCGACAAGTCGAACGCTTGAAGGCAGAAAAGGTTAGGGCAAATAAAAACTATAAGAAGGAAAGGGTAGCGTATGTCGAAGCAGAGGACGCTGGTGACGAGTCTCTTAGCGACTCATACAACCCTGAAGAAGTCAAAATAGATGTGGCTGAATTAAGAGAAGCGCCACCTTATGCCTGCAAATTACTCAACCCTGCAAATGGAAAAAACCCAGTAGAAAACGATAAGAATGATAGGTTCCCTAAGAAAACTTACACATTCGACATCACCAAATGTGACGAGATATTTGATTTACTAGTAAAAGATGACCAAATGATACTGCCTCCAAATTCCAAAATTCCTCCATTAGAACAACGAAAGAAGAGAGGTTTTTGCAAATATCATGGTTTTTTAGGCCATAAAACTTCACAATATTTTCTTTTCAGGGATCTAATTCAAAATGCTATCAAAGATGGGGGGTTGAAGTTTGCTGACAAGACCAAGAGTCACATGAAGGTCGATACCAATCCTCTGAACATCGCTGATGCTAGCCTCTGTGAGCCAGTGGATGTCAACATGGTGGAGGCATCTGAAGTCGAAGGTGCAGAAGCTAAGGCAGTGTTCGATGGAGAGCAAGCTACTGAGAGTCTGAATAACCATATAATCTTCGATACTGATGTCGAAGAATCTCCAAGGACAGAGATAACTGAAATTTCGAGGGGAGAGAACAGCGAGGCCACTGAAGACCTCATAATGAAACTCCAGAAAATCCAGATCTCTGAAGTTCCTCCAGCAGTCGTTAACATGGTCAGCGCCAGACGTCCAATTTCTGAATTTGGTGAGTTAGAGACATGGCTAACAAGGCAAAAAGGGGGTATTGAAGTTCCTTTAAGAGGAGAAAGCTTCAAGGACTACCTTTGGGGTTGTCATGAGAGGAACGGTGGAAAACAATGGATGTGTCCAAGGTGTTCGATCATGCTGAATCGAAGGGTCGAAGCTAACTTCGAAAGGGCTCGACGCGAAAGATGGGAACACCCAGGGAGAGAACCAAATCCCCTACTACAAGTGTACCCAAGGATGGAGGAGAGCTTAGTAGGATTTTTGGTCAGATGTCACAAAGGCAATACTGAAGTTGCACTATGTCCCAGATGTGGGGCAGTCTATGATGAAATGCTGGCACGATCCTTCGAACGTGTGTACTGCTACATGGGTCGAGAAACTCAGGGGTTGCGTCCTAACCTATACGGTTTCGACATATGGACTCCTACGAAGAGACCTGATAGTCCACACCCCAGAGTTCGAAAGGTAACATTCAAAGTCCCTGCAGATGCACCCAGGGATAGATGGGTGCAAGCTGGTGCAAGAGAAAACAAATGGCGGAGTTGGGACCAAGGAGGAAGAACTGCAATGGCATACAGGAAGCAATTTCAAAAACCAAATCGAGAGGTGTATCGATTGGAGAATTACAAAGGAAAAAATCCTATGTCCCGATCCCAGTGGAGAAGGCATCAGAGAATAAAAAAGGCTCAAAAGGAATACAGGCCAAGAGAAGCTGGAGAGCAGGAAATCCTGACGAAAGGTATCCCAAAGGTTGCTTGTAGCATACTCATCCAGATGGTTAAGGTGAGCAGCACCCAGAATCTCCAACCAGCCATTTACATCAGAATGTAAAAGCTCCAGATATGATTGAGTGGTAGGGGTTGGAGGGTTGACAGTGAACCTGGAGTCGGGAAGAACAACACTATAGGGATTAGGTGTTCTGGTGGGAAAAGGGTGTGAGAGAGATGAAGAAATATCTGATGGATGGGTTGAAGGAGAGGAGATATCAGATGGTGAAGAAGGTGGTTCCGAGAGGATGAATGAGGAGGAAGAGGTGGTGGAGGTCTTTGAAGAGGGAGGTGATTGAGGGGTACCGTCAAGGGGTTGATATACACGTCTAGAGTAATTTCCAGACATCATAGCTTCAAACGGGTTCACTTTGAGAGGGTCATAGGTGATCCTTACTCTTTTTGGTTTGGTTTTTGGTTCAGCAGTTGCCTTTCTCTTTTGTTTCCGATCATTATCTTGATTCCCAGAGCTTGACGATGGATTCATGATGAAGTTGCAGATATTGGAAACTGCAAGGGTTTATGATATGAATGCAAAGAGAGAGAACGAAAAAGAAACTGAATGCAAAGTGAGAGAAATATAAGAGGGAAAAGAAACGTTTGAAGAGTATAAAAAGAAAAACTGAAAGAGAGTAAATGATGAAAAGCATTTAATGTTACGTGACGTGAGGAGAGATAATAATGACAAAAGACGTGATTTGCACAGTTACCTAAGTAGACGTCCCTTCAACTGCACGCGCGCTTATCCATGAACAGTGAACACGTGTTTACCATCTGGATAGCTAGTTACAGCTGTAGCGGTAAAAATGTGACTCGACGCGTTTCCACGCGTTCGAAGTACAACAGAGTCGCCACCGAACTTTATTTGTTCCAAAGAGGAAAGGGAAAATATCGATAAAACCCACGGATAAAAAGAACACGGATAAGATGGTCATCGCAACCAAATTTAGGTTCGGGAGTCGGTTAAGCAAGGGGAAGGTGTTAGCACCCCTCACCTCCATCGTACTCGATGGGACCCATTTAGTTAATCTTGTGATTGTTAGCTTATTATCTACTTGCGTTATTTATTGGGTTGGAAAGAATGAAGAAACAAAAAAAAGATTTTTATTATTGTGCTCGCCAAGACATTTGTATCTTGTGCCTACGTATTCCCTAGTGCAATGGGAAAGTCAGAGCAATCGTAGTTCGGGCTAACTACGAAATGTTTTGTTGATTGATTTTAGCGAGAGGTACTCGATCGCTTTCAAATGGAAATACTACGCGCACATGGACATGATATCACTACAAGAATGGATAACTAAATCAAGATAAGACATGATTTTGGCCATCATCGCATTCGAGTGGAAGATGTTAGATCTTCACATGTGGAAGTATGTTCGTATTGAAATTAAATAAGTGTCTCGTTTTATGAAAAAGTGTTTTAGAATGTAAAAGGGTGTGGATGAATTGAAAGTTTGTTTGTTAGAAGAAGTCAAACATTTAAACAAAAGCTTAACGGCCATCGCTCAAATGTTTGAAAGAGAAAATTGTACAAGTACGTACAACCTCCTCGTAGGGGATGAAGATGATTTGATGAGTTGAAAGACATTTAATTGGATCCAAGTATTTAAACAAAAGCTTAACGGCCATCGCTTAAGATACTTGAAAGAGTGTTTGTTAAATTGATTTTTTATAAAGTCCTTAATGGAGTTTAAACATCCAAACAAAGGCTTAACGGCCATCGCTTAAATGTTTAAAGAACAAATTGTACAAGTACGTACAAACTCTTCTTTCCATTATAGATAAAATGATTTGTTTAAAAGAAGGTGTTTTTTTTTTAAAAAAGGTGAATTAAATCGAGTTTGAAAGAGTCTTTAATGGAGTTTAAACATCCAAACAAAGGCTTAACGGCCATCGCCTAAATGCTTAAAGAACAACTTGTACAAGTACGTACAAACCCTTCTTTCCATTATAGATAAAATGATTTGATTAAAAGAAAGTGTTCTTTTTGTAAAAAAAAAGGTGAATTAAATCGAGTTTTATGGAGCGTTTAATGGAATCCAAGTATTCGAATAAAAGCTTAACGGCCATCACCCAAATACTTTTAGGACAAATCGTACAAGTACGTACGAACCCTCCTTGATTCATCCATTAAAACTCAAAACTCGACTCGATTAAGAAAAAGCTATCTTTGTATCATTTTTAAAATATTTGAAAAGAAATTCTAAACATACATCTAAATGAGATACTCTTTGTTCTTTAGATAAATTAAATAAATAATATAAACATTTTTAAGGATTTTATAGAAAAATAAATCTAATTTTAATTAAAGAAAAGAATGACTTATCATTTTAAAAAAAGAATTTGGTATATAAAAAAAATAAAGAATAAAATTGGTAAAAAAAAAAAAAAGAAGCACATTGGGCCATGGGGTGTTGTATTCGAAACAGGGGGGTGAGGCCCAATGACAGAATAAACAAAACAACAAAACATAAAAAATGGAAGGACCTTGGGCCGAGCCGGTTCAAAACCAGATCCAAACCCCTTTTACTTTAGAAAGGAAACGGGTTCAGAGAACCCTAAATCCACCGGCTATCACCCTCTGATCTTCTTCTCTCTCGCGGCCGTTTTCACGAAGAAAATATAAAACACAAACTCCCCACTCTGTCTTCATCTCGATTCGACTCTCTCGATTTCTCTCTCAGTTTATGCTCGCACGAAGTCATGGAAGAAACTCAAACTCTCTTGATTTTGTTATGGGCAGTAGATACAAATCACAAAACGTTAGAAGAAAATAAGCTATGTAAAATGCATAAAGAAAACAACACTCGAACCCAGGTATGATTCTCCGCGTCTTTCTTCTTCTGACTCGTTCTGTGCGTGATTTAGTGGTGATTTTTACTGCGGTGGATCTCTGTGTTTTGCTTCTGCGCTTATGTTGAGTTGATTTGTGAATAAGGATGAGTTTTCGGTTTTGATGGAGTGGTATATTGAGGTGAAGTTGGTGTAAAGGTGAGTATGGAGTTATGTGAATTGAAAGTTTCTGTGTGTTGTGTTGTATGCTTCTGTTTGTTATTGGCTATTGAGTGAGGTTCTGAATATGAGTGAGGTTTGAGAGTTGAAGGGTAGTTTATGGTTTGATTGTTAGTGTTATGCCCTGTGAGGTTTCGGTGGCTCCTTCCTTTCAGAAAAAAAACGTGAAAAAACTTTTTCCCCTTCTTTCTCGCGACCGCTCCCTCAATCTCTCGATGGGTTCTCTCTCGATTCGTGAACAACACAACGATAACATATCATCCCTCCTCTCCCTTCTGTATCTCTCGCGATCTCATCTCTCTCATCTCACACAAGAATCTCTCACCATCTCCTTTGATTTCAAGCAGACAACACGCACAATATAAACATAAACAACAAACAATAAACTCTTAATCCCATTCGACACCCACAAATCCCAATTTCACTATGTTTCAACAGAGATTTACAAGATACAAGAATCAATCAGTTGAAAGCAAATAAAGAAAAGGAAAAGCGAAGGAACACCAGGTATGTTGTCTCTTGCTTGTTCCGAATCCACTCCTTATTTCTGCTTGCCACGTTCAAGTGCTTCTTGTTTCTGCTTGCCACGTTCAAGTGCTTCTGGTGTTGTGTTGCGTTTCGTTGTGTAGCTGTTTGTGTGTGGTGCCGTTTTACTGTGAAGTGAGGATAACTGGTTGGGGCTATGGTTTATGATGGGGTTGAGTGATTCAAGGGTATAAGAGGTTTCGTTGATTGTATGAGTACGGTGATGTGTGAATGTATGCGTCGGTGTTGAGGGTGAATATTGATGTGTAGTGAGGTTAACGAAGGCGGTTATGAATGTGAGTGAAATTGAAGGTGTGAAAGGTTTGTGAAGGGAGTTCTAGTGAAGGTTTAAGTATGGTTGAAGGTTCTGTTATTGTTGTGAGGTTTGTAGAGTGACTGAAGGAGAGGTTCAAGGTGTTTGAAGTGCAGAAGGTTTTGTGAATCGTTGCTGCCCCCCCCCTTTTGTTGTTACTGAGTAGTTTCTCTAGGGTTTTTGTGGTTAAGTGTGGCTGCCTTGATAATGATTAATGATAACCATCTTGGTCACTTTTGACTGAAACCCTTGTTGAAAAAGGTGTACTTAATGATTTTCTTGATATTGAATGCACAATCAAATTAACTGAGAACTACCCTGCCCCAGGTTAAAATTGTGGGTTTTTTCGTTTAAAAAGAAACTCCAACTTCGAAGGCTCAAAGGGGTTGACTAGGGATTAACTTCCTTATTTCTCCAGTGTTTAGGGATTGAAACAATGCCTGTACATCATCAGCAAAGTTTTATTTGAAAGCATACAATTCAACAATTTGGGTATTTCGTTGTCATCATCCTCCCTCAAATCTTTGCATAAACAAAAGTTGATAAAAAAAGTGAACAAGAGATATATTTTTGTTTTTTTTTTTGAAAGATAAAGCATAAAGATAAACACAGTGGATGTAAGTGAATTGATTCAAATATGTAATGCTCATTTCATTAAAACTAACATTCAGGAACAAACAAAGTTCAATGCAGTACACAATATAAAACAAAGAAATTGCAAACAGAAGGAAACAAGGCCTAGTGACTAATCAGTGACGAGGAAGATCGATCCTATCTGAAACACTAGTAACTTGTCATTCTTGACCCAGTTGATTGATCTTCTTCTTGTTTAAGCACTTCCATAGTTTTATTGAAACATAATTCCAGTCCCAAGTGTTGAGGAACCAGTTTGACAGTGGAAAAACAAATGTGAAGACTAAGACAGACGATATGAATTGACAACTTGAATGTATGAATATGGATGCATGAAATTTTTGTTTATTATTTATGCAAAAATGTATGCCATGTTATGTAATGTATGGTTTACATGTAATGGATTTCAAATCATATGGAATAGAAATATTTCCGATTTCTCAGCACAAAGTGGCACACAATAGGATAGTTCTAAGGTTCTTTCCAACAAGGTTCTAGACACGGTTCTCAGAGTTACGAGCTACTTTTGAAAACTTGATCACCTAGCAAATAACTTCCCACACAACCATGTTTTCAAATGAAGCCTATTCTGAGTGTGGTTTTCGCACTTACCCACGGTAATAGTTACGTTACGCAAGTTGGGTGCGAAACCACCATTTCCTAAAAAGTCATGGTTTAAGGGTTTTTCTAAAGGTCCCTAGAGTTAACGATCCAAATTGAAAACATCATCGCTCAAGTAAATAACTTACTTAACCAAAGACCTCTTCTCAAAGGACCTACTCTAGGCGGGGTATTAGTATCTCCCACTTGACACTACGTCAAGCAAGTTTAATACTAAACCACCATCTTATCTTATGTGTTTCTTGAGCTCGGGTGTAGAGCTTTGTCCATAAAGTGCCAATAATCAAAAGATTCCAACCATACGATAAGAAAAGAAATCAATAAAGGAAATAAATAAGCAAATAAATAAAGCTAACAATAATACAAGAAAAAACTAAACTAGGGTTGACACTCTTAGGTAATCCCCAGCAGAGTCGCCACTTTCTGTAGCGGTAAAAATGTGACTCGACGCGTTTCCACGCGTTCGAAGTACAACAGAGTCGCCACCGAACTTTATTTATTCCAAAGTGGAAAGGGAAAATATCGATAAAACCCACAGATTAAAAGAAAACGGATAAGATGGTCATCGCAACCAAATTTAGGTTCGGGAGTCGGTTAAGCAAGGGGAAGGTATTAGCACCCCTCACCTCCATCGTACTCGATGGGACCCATTTAGTTATTCTTGTGATTTATTGTTAGCTTATATCTACTTGCGTTATTTATTAGGTTGGAAAGAAGGAAGAAACAAAAAAAGGTTTTTTATTATTGTGCTCGCCAAGACATTCGTATCTTGTGCCTACGTATTCCCTAGTGCAATGGGAAAGTCAGAGCAATCGTAGTTCGGGGTAACTACGAAATGTTTTGTTGATTGATTTTAGCGAGAGGTACTCGATCGCTTTCAAATGGAAATACTACGCGCACATGGATATGATATCACTACAAGAATGGATAACTAAATCAAGATAAGACATGATTTTGGCCATCATCGCATTCGAGTGGAAGATGTTAGATCTTCACATGTGGAAGTATGTTCGTATTGAAATTGAATAAGTGTCTCGTTTTATGAAAAAAAGTGTTTTAGAATGTAAAAGGGTGTGAATGAATTGAAAGTTGGTTTGTTAAGAGAAATCAAACATTTAAACAAAGGCTTAACGGCCATCGCCTAAATGCTTGAAAGAGAAAATTGTACAAGTACGTACAACCCCCTCGTAGGTGATAAAAAAGATTCGCGCTAGGGCGAGAGAAAGATATTCAATTGGATCCAAGTATTTAAACAAAAGCTTAACGGCCATCACTTAAAATACTCGAAAGAGAACTCGCTAAAACAAGTTTTTATGAAGTCTTTTAACGGAGTCAACACGCTCAAACAACGGCTTAACGGCCATCGCATAAACGCTTGAAGAACAACTTGTACAAGTACGTACAAACCCTTCTTCATTATCCATTATAGACTAAAATAATTTGATTGTTTAAAAGAAAGCGTTTTTGTAAAAGAGAGTGAATTAAATCGAGTTTTATGGAGCATTTAATGGAATCCAAGTACTCGAATAAAAGCTTAACGGCCATCACCCAAGTACTTTTAGGACAACTCGTACAAGTACGTACGAACCCTCCTTGATTCATCCATTAAGACTAAAAAATCGATTTCGATTAAAAAGCATATTGGTTCTTTTAAATTGATAAAGTACAATAAATATGTTAAATATTTTTGTGATTTTGGTATATATAAATAAAACTCTAAAAGAGTTCATTATTTTTTTTAAATGAAGAAAACTATTTATAAAACTAAAAAAAGCATAGATGGGCCAGAGGGGTGTGGTCCGAATTTGGAGTGTGAGGTCCAAAGAAACATTAACACAAAAAAAAAAGGGTAAATAATAAAAATAAAAAACAATGGGCTGGACCGGGTCGACCCAGATCCGCCCCCTCTCTCTAATTCCAGTCGGGTTAAAAGAACCCTAAAACAAGCTCAGCGCTTCTTGTTCAGAACGCGCTTCATCTACTCTTTTTTTCAAAATCCATTTCCGGCTCAGACGAAAACAAAGATCAAGAACACACACAAGCATTAACCCTAATCCCTTTTGCAACCCTTATACCCCAAATTGAACCGTGCTTTCGTTGATGAGTACAAGTGAAATGGAACTGCGGAGTAAAAGGAAAAATACAAGTATGCTACAACAATAATCGAATGAAACAAAAAGAATTAGGTATGTTACATGTTCTGCTTCGTCTTCTATTCTCTGTGCTTCTTCTTCGATCAACTTCTGCTTTCTTTGCTCTTCGACTCTGTTTCGTCTTTCTTCTTGTTCGAACTGTTACTTTTGTATGTTATGTTGTATACTGTGATGGCTGAATATTGCGAGAGTGTCGTAGGTTGTTGTGCGTTGAAATTGCAGAATGGAGAGTGGTGAGTGTTCGGTCTTGCTGTGATTCTGTGTGTGTTGCAGTAAGTTTGAGGATTGGTTTTGTGCTGAGTCAGTGATGTAGAGATTTGAGGGAAAAGACGTTGAGGTGTGTGTTGGGTGAAGTTTGAGAGGGTGAAAGGTAAGGTTTTGAGGTTTAAAGAGTGAAGGTATTTTGCAGGTTGAATGATGTTGTTGTGTTTACGGTTTGTGATGGAGAAAATTTCGCAGAGGTGAATTTGAAGGAGGGGAGCTGTTAGGTTTTTTGATCGGTTTTTGATAACCTTTTCTCCTTTTTTTTTTTCTATGAATCGCTTTTTCCTTTGTTATATAGAGAGATAGAATTGATTTAGGGGGGAAATTTGAACAAATTTGGTATACTGAGTCCTTGTTTTATTGTGTGCAGGTTTTGTCATGGTCTTTTTGGTGCAAGATTGGAGCAGCAGCTTGGAGTGTTTTGGTTTGCAGTGTTGTGCAGCATAGTGGGTGGATGCAGAGGACATAGGCGTGGGATAGAGGAAGAAAGGAGACAAAATATGTTGTTTTTTGTTTGACTTCTGTATTATTTTTGTGTAAAATGGGCTTAAGAAAAAAAACACAAATTGGGCCTCAATTGTAAAAAACTCTTTTTTGTGTTATATATATATTTTATGTACATTTTACAGAAAAAGGATAATAAAGATAATAATAATAATAATAATAATAATAATAATAATAATAATAATAATAATAATAATAATAATACTAATAATAATAAAGTGTTACAACAAAAATGGAGAATAAAACCAATTTTTTGAGTTTAATGAAGAATCTCTTCTTTTGCTTCTTTTTTTTTTATATATTTTAAAACTAATTAAAGACAACAATAAACCTTAAAAATTAATATATAATGCTACTACTTGTGATAAATGAACAAAGTTAGATTATAAATTAGAACACAATTTTTTTTGAGATTTACAAAAGAAACAAATGATAATAGTAATAAACACATATATACATTTACCGTCTAAAAGTAAATTTTTGAATAAATACTTAACCTTAATGAAAAAAATATACAAATATACAAAATACAAGGTATTTTTGTTGACTTTAATAAAAGAGTCAATTTTTTTTCTAAAATATGCAACGATGCCATGATTTGCATGCAGACGAAATGCGGTATGATTATATGAAAAAGACTAGGTCAAAAATTGGGGTGCGACAACAGCCTTTTTGCTTTTAAAGAGATTCTGAATCAACTTAGACAATGAAACGTTAGTAATAACTGAATCACAATTTCTAATTGATTTCAATCAGAACTTCTTATAAAAGAAATTTCATTCCAGAAGATACTCATACATAAGAACTTCTCATCTTCTCATTCTGGGCTTGTTTCTGAGGACCCATTTTGTACCTATTATATTGAATCCATCTGGTCTAGGAACAAGATCCCAAACATCATTCCTTGTAAACTGATTCAGTTCTTCTTGCATAGCAATTATCCAGTCTGGATCTTCTAGAGCATGATCAACAGAAGTTGGCTCGATCAAAGATACAAGACCTAATTGACAGTCTGCATTGTTCTTAAGGAATGCTCTTGTTCTGATTGGATCATCCTTCTTTCCAAGAATGACATCTTCTGAATGACCAGAAATGAGTCTGGATGATCTTCTGACAGATGGTTCTTCAGAAATGCTTAGATTCTCCAGAGAAGCTGATACTTGATCTTCAGATTCTTTGCTTCTGAGAAGCTCTGCTTCTGATGCGTTGCTCCTTGGCTCAACAACTTCTGATACATCAATATCACAATCTGCAAAATTATTAAACTGCTTTGGTTTTTCAGAACCAAGCTTATCATCAAACCTGATATTGATTGATTCTTCTACAACCAATGTTTCAGTATTGTATACTCTGTAGCCTTTTGAGCGTTCAGAATATCCAAGAAGGAAACATTTTTGTGCTTTGGAATCAAATTTACCAAGATGATCTTTAGTGTTCAGAATAAAGCATACACATCCAAAAGGATGGAAATATGAAATGTTGGGCTTTCTGTTCTTCCACAGTTCATAAGGAGTCTTGTTTAGAATAGGTCTGATAGAGATTCTATTCTGAATATAGCATGCAGTGTTTATTGCTTCTGCCCAGAAATGCTTAGCCATATTGGTTTCATTGATCATGGTTCTGGCCATTTCTTGCAGAGTCCTATTCTTTCGTTCTACAACTCCATTTTGCTGTGGAGTTCTAGGACAAGAGAAATCATGGGCAATACCATTTTCTTTGAAGAAATTTTCAAAGAATCTGTTCTCAAATTCACCACCATGATCACTTCTAACCTTTATGATTTTACACTCTTTTTTAGATTGAATCTGAATGCAGAAATCAACGAACACTGAATGAGTCTCATCCTTGTGTTTCAAGAATTTTACCCAAGTCCAGCGGCTATAATCATCTACGATGACTAATCCATATTTCTTCCATCTGACAGATGCTGTTTTGACAGGGCCAAACAGATCAATGTGCAAGAGTTCTAATGGCCTTGAGGTAGAAACAACATTCTTGGACTTGAATGCAGGTTTGGAGAACTTGCCCTTCTGACATGCTTCACAAAGAGCATCTGATTTGAATTTTAGATTAGGGAGTCCTCTGACAAGATCCAGTTTGTTAATCTGAGAAATCTTTCTCAAACTAGCATGACCTAATCTTCTGTGCCAGACCCACTGCTCTTCAGAAACAGACATAAGACAAGTCACCTTCTGACTCATAAGATCTTGCAGATCTGTCTTATAAATGTTGTTCTTCCTCTTGCCGGAAAATAGGATTGAGCCATCCTTCTGATTTACAGCCTTGCAAGACTTTTGATTAAAGATTATATCATAACCATTGTCACTCAATTGACTGATAGATAAGAGGTTATGTGTTAATCCTTCTACAAGAAGTACATTTGAAATGGAAGGAGAGTTACCAGACTTTATAGTTCCAGAGCCAATTATCTTGCCCTTCTGATCTCCTCCAAACTTGACTTCTCCTCCAGACTTAAGCACCAGGTCTTGGAACATAGACCTTCTTCCTGTCATGTGTCGTGAGCATCCAGAGTCCAGGTACCATGACATGTTGTGCTTTGTCCTTTTTGCAGCCAAGGATATCTGCAATAGGAATAATCTTATCCTTAGGTACCCACATTTTCTTGGGTCCTTTCTTGTTAGTTTTTCTCAAGTTCTGATGGAACTTGGGTTTAGCAAAATCTTTAACAGGAGGAACAACATGATAATTTTTAATGTGAGTTTCATGATATTTCCTAGGTTGTGTCACATGCTTTTTGGTGTGTGTTATGTGAAAACTTTGAGCATGTGAAGTGTGCCTAATATCATGTGAGTGGCCATACTTGAACTCATCATACAATGGCTTGTATGTGATTTTCATCTTATCAACAGGTTCAAGTTTGTATGGGGTTTCACCCTCATAACCAATGCCTACTCTATTATTTCCAGACACAGCATATATCATAGAAGCAAGTTGACTTCTGCCTATGCTTCTAGATAAAAATTTTCTGAAGCTCAAGTCATATTCTTTCAGAATATGATTCATGCTAGGAATGGTTTTTTCTGTTTCAGAAGGAGATCCACTGTTTTTGGATAATTTTAAAACTTTTTCCTTCAGTTCAGAATTTTCCAATTCCAGCTTCTTAGTTTCAAATTCAAATAGCTTCTTCAGCTTTTTGTATTTGATACTAAGATGAGCTTTGAGTTCCAGAAGTTCTGTTAGACTGGAAACTAACTCTTTTCTAGATAGTTCAGAAAATACCTCTTCAGAATCTGATTCTGATGTAGATTCTGATCCATCATCTTCTGTCGCCATCAGCGCACAGTTAGCCTGCTCATCTTCAGAGTCTGAATCATCTTCTGACTCATCCCAGGTTGCCATAAGACCTTTCTTCTTATGAAACTTCTTCTTGGGATTCTCCTTCTGAAGATTCGGACACTCATTCTTGTAATGTCCAGGCTCATTGCACTCATAGCAGACAGCCTTCTTCTTGTCAGATCTTCTGTCATCAGAAGATTCTCCACGTTCAAATTTCTTTGAACTTCTGAAGCCTCTGAACTTCCTTTGCTTGTTCTTCCAGAGTTGATTTAGCCTTCTGGAGATCAAGGACAGTTCATCTTCTTCTTCGGATTCTGATTCTTCAGGATCTTCTTCTCTTGCCTGAAAAGCGTTAGTGCATTTCTTGATATTATATTTTAATGCAATAGACTTACCTTTCTTTTGAGGCTCATTTGCGTCCAGCTCTATTTCATGACTTCTCAAGGCACTGATGAGCTCTTCCAGAGAAACTTCATTCAGATTCTTTGCAATCTTGAATGCAGTCACCATAGGACCCCATCTTCTGGGTAAGCTTCTGATGATCTTCTTTACGTGATCAGCCTTGGTGTATCCCTTGTCAAGAACTCTCAATCCAGCAGTAAGAGTTTGAAATCTTGAAAACATCTTTTCAATGTCTTCATCATCCTCCATCTTGAAGGCTTCATACTTCTGGATTAAAGCTAGAGCTTTAGTCTCCTTGACTTGAGCATTTCCTTCATGAGTCATTTTCAAGGACTCATATATGTCATATGCCGTTTCCCTGTTAGATATCTTCTCATACTCAGCATGAGAGATAGCATTCAGCAAAACAGTTCTGCATTTATGATGATTCCTGAAAAGCTTTTTCTGATCATCATTCATTTCTTGCCTTGTTAGCTTTACGCCTCTGGCATTTACTGGATGTTTGTAACCATCCATCAGAAGATCCCATAGATCACCATCTAGACCAAGAAAGTAACTTTCCAGTTTATCTTTCCAGTATTCAAAGTTTTCACCGTCAAATACTGGTGGTCTAGTATAACCATTGTTTCCATTGTGTTGCTCAGCAGAGCCAGATGTAGATGGAGTTGGATTTGCTTGAGATTCACCAGCCATCTTTTAATGAAGCGTTTTTCTCTTCCTGAATCTTTTCTAAACACGGTTAAGTGCTTGCACCTTAGAACCGGCGCTCTGATGCCAATTGAAGGATAGAAAAACACTTAGAAAGGGGGGTTTGAATAAGTGTAGCTTTAAAAACTTGACAGATAAAAATAAATTGCACAGTTATTTTTATCCTGGTTCGTTGTTAACTAAACTACTCCAGTCCACCCGCGCAGAGATGATTTACCTCAACTGAGGATTTAATCCACTAATCGCACGGATTACAATGGTTTTCCACTTAGTCCGCAACTAAGTCTTCTAGAGTATCCTGATCACAACCTGATCACTCTAGGAACAACTGCTTAGACACAAGCTAAGACTTTCTTAGAGTATCCTGACCACCACGTGATCACTCTAATTACACTGCTTAGACACAAGCTAAGACTTCCTAGAGTATTCTGATCAACACGATCACTCTAGTTACTTACAACTTAATGTAATCTTTCTAAGAGTATTACAATGCTTCTTAAAAGCTATAATCACAAACTGTGATATTTCTCTTAACGTTTAAGCTTAATCTCACTAATATATTACAACAGCAATGTAGTGAGCTTTGATGAAGATGAAGATTCTGAGTTTTGATTTGAACAGAGTTTCAGCAAGTTAATATGAGTTGTTTTGTTCCAGAATCGTTAACCTTGCTTCTCATCAGAACTTCATATATATAGGCGTTTGAGAAGATGACCGTTGAGTGCATTTAATGCTTTGCGTGTTCCGTACAGCATCGCATTTAATGTTATACGCTTTTGTCAACTACCTCGAGCCTTGTTCACGCTGTGTCTACTGACGTTGCCTTTAATAGCTTTTAACGTTCCTTTTGTCAGTCAGCGTAGCCTGCCACTTGTACTTTCTTCTGATCTGATGTTTGTGAATACAACGTTTGAATATCATCAGAGTCAAACAGCTTGGTGCAAAGCATCTTCTGATCTTCTGACCTTGAAGTGCTTCTGAGCGTGATACCATCAGAACTTCAGTGCTTCTGTTCTCTTGTTCTTCTGATGCTTCCATAGATCCATGTTCTGATTCTGCTTCGACCATCTTCTGATGTCTTGCCAGACCATGTTCTGATGTTGCATGCTGAACCATTTGAGACAAAGCTTCTGAGCGCTGAATTATGCATACTCTTTATATATTTCCTGAAAAGGAAATTGCATTGGATTAGAGTACCATATTATCTTAAGCAAAATTCATATTATTGTTATCATCAAAACTAAGATAATTGATCAGAACAAATCTTGTTCTAACAATAGTTGCTTTTCGATATTTTGTTTTCGAAGAATATTAGCCTGAAGTTGTTCAACTAGAGAACCTAGCAAAACAATCACCTCTGAAACTTCTTTCGAGACTCGAAACAAATCCACTTTCTTCAAGAGTTGATTCAAGTTATGACTTTTAATAGGATCTTGGCTAAGAACATCCACAAGATTGACCCCCAAAGAATCTTTCTTTTATCTGTCGAAGGAGGTCAGAAATGTCTTCCTTGTCACCAGATTCTACAAGGACAGCTGGAGAGATGTCAAGTTCTGAAGGCGAAGTAGTATTCACATTCATCATAGCTTTTAGAAAGCTGAGAGGATCAGTTTGCTTAAGTTGTTCCAGTTCCGAAGGAGTGGGCTTCGCAGGGACAGGCATCGAAGTTGCCCCAGGAGTAGTTTCTGTGTCAAGAGTTGAAGTTTCTGGAGGATTGTGTTTATCTGGTTTAGAAATTTCCTCCATAGCATCTTGTTCGGATACAGTGTCTTCACTACCATGTGGTTGTGGATTCACGTTGTCACTACCTGAGAATGGATGATTTTCTTCCAGGTTTTTATCTTGATGAGTAGCTGGGGATTCGTCAGTGGATTGGCTTTCTTCGACTGGCTCATTAGGTAAGGTGGTAGTAAAAGGCCTGGCATCTTCAAAAACTGGTGAGAGAACATGGGATTTATTTTGGGAAATATCTGCATTAAACAAACCAGACTTGGTCAGAACAATAAGGCCTTGAGAAGTTTATCGATGAAAGTGAAAGAGTTATGATTACCTTGAGGTTTATCGACATTAATGGTGAAATTGTAAGTCTTAAGACCTGAAGTAGCAGTGCCAGTATCATCCTGCAATGACAAGGTAAGATGTTAACTTAATCATGTAGTTAAAATTATGAGATGATTTTGGGTTGAAACCCAAATACCTTGGGTGGAATATTGTCTGGACTTGAGTTATGACTTTCGACAACGAAGGCATTACTGGCAGTTTTTAAAGGTGATTCCTCAGAAAACGCCTTGTCGCTAGGAGAAGCAACTTTGGAGGAACCTAGCCCTTTCTCTTTTCCCGAAGGAGTAATAGCTTTCTGTTTCTTTCTATGGCCTTGCCTGGTACGAGGAGGAGATTTGTCTTCATCATCTGAGACAACTGTTGAAGAGGCTTGTCGTTTCGAACCTACCGGGGGTTTCGAATTCTGGGAAATATAAAATTGAGTAAAATAAGCACTACTCACAGATTATATGAGATTAATGATATAAAATGGGTATGTACCGTGGGTTTCTTGCTAGTGGCAATGGAATCACTCTCACTTGGCTTGTTACTTTTAGATGCCCCAGAGTCCTTCTATGTAGGAACTTCTTTAATCTTCTTTCTTCGAGCAACGGCTGTAGTTGAGACTGGAATCAGTATATCAACAGAAAAAAGAAAAGTCAGTCGAAAGATTGTCTGAGTCCAAACCTTCAGGTATTGGGGTCAAGACACGAACATGTTCAAGATCTATATGAAGATGCCCTTTGAAAGTATCTAGGGTATGCTTAGTCGGAACCACTCGATCAGCACGTTTTTTAGTACTTTCTTGAAGATCTTTTAAAACGTTGCCACACACAAACCAATTTGGAAAAGGAGGGCTCAGAGCCACACCAAAATCCGCACTTGGTAGTGGAGGGAATTTTGGAGGATTAAGTTTGAAAGCCACTTCATAGCGTAGTTCTGGTCGAGCATGCGAGGGCAATTTTAACTTATCTAGTTTGGCGGAAAACTTTTCGCGTAAAATAACTGCAGCTTCACGAACGGTCCGACTAAGATCATCAGGCCGATAGATAGTTTCAAAGAATTTTTGAAAAGCTTGGATTTCTTTAATATGAGTCGAGGTACCTTTGTGGAAATTCTCTTGCACATCATCAAAAGCTGTAGTTAGTTCTTGAGTGAGACTATCGGCGTCAAAGATTTGTGAAGTATAGTAATCCGTCCACCATTGGTGAAAGTCTGGTGTGGAGTAAAAGGCAGGTTCGAAGGAAATAGGAGAAAGATTGGTGACGCCAACATATTTGTTGATCTTTGATTCACACTCCTTTTCAGTCAGGTGCAAGGTATGGAAGCACAGATGGTTCCTTTTATCATATAAACACTTGGGTTTTACCTGCACCAGCCCAAACTGTCTCGAGACCAGATTTGGTTGGTAGCATACGAGAACACATTGACTTTTTGATGGTCGAAGACGATGATAAAACAACCTTGGGGTCAGAAAGGCTTCCCAAATTTCCATAGACTCAGTTTGTTGATCCTGAGATGTTGATGGGAACCTTCGGGTGAACCATTCAGGACCGATTGTTCTGTGTACAAACGGAGCCATGGAAGGATCGAACTGATTACGCTGGGCGAACATCATTGTATATGCTAGAAAATGTTCACGAAGTTTCCCAGTTTCTTCTTTTGGCGTTAGGTAAGCCAACCTAGTTCCTTCTATAGTTCGATTCTTAATTTTATTATCTTCTTCATTGACGTTGCTTCGAAAGGGAAGGTGAGTTTCAAATGTAGCGTTAAGCCACAGTTGCAGTAGCCAAAAAGGACCAGCAAAAAGTAGAGTGCCAGTTTGGTAGTTTTTGGTAAGATTCGCGGCTTCGCTGAGGTTTTCATAAAGAAATCCTAAGAGTAATTGGCTTAGGTTGAGCTTTTTTCCAGCATGTAGCTGATTAGCCATGCAAAGATACCTCTTTGCAACCTGTATGGATCTTGAGCAGAAAGCGCATCGCGAGAGCCATAGTGCTAAAAAAGCAATATGTTCTTCATCAGAAACTTCTGCTTGTGTTGTGTTGTGGTACTTCTGGATGAATGCAGTATAAGTAACTGTTGATTCATTAAAGCTAATAGTATCAATATCCATATCATTGGGGTCGAAGGTCTCCCCAGTTGGTCGAAGTCCTGTAATAGCAGCTATATCGAAGAGAGTGGGGGTAACCATCCCACATGGAAGATGGAAGGTGTTGTGGGAAGCATCCCAGAAATGAACCGCTGCTACTAACATGGGTTGGTTATATTCTAAGCCTGTTTTTGATAATTGAATCAAATCATATATTCCTAATGATTTCCAGAAAGATTCTTTCTTTTTCTCTACTTTTTCTAACCAGGCATAGTATAGATCAGGATCTTTGGCTAAAGGGATTGACCTAAATACTTTTACAAAGTTGGTCATATAGTTTAACCTAATTTGTGCCAGAGCTAAAGGGGGTGCAGTTGAAGTTTCTTCAGCATTATCAGGTTCTCCTAAAGAGGAATGACCATCTTCATCTATCTTAATCTTACTAACCAAGGGTCTAGTTTTGTAATAAGAAGGGAAGAATTTGTTTATAGATGGATTACTTTCACCTGGCAATGGACGCATAAAAGCAAGAGGTTTTCCAGAAAGTTCAAAGGGGATGAGTACATGAGAAGCGTAAATTGCGCGCACCTCTGCGGTGTTAGGGTTTGGAATGTGTTCTCGTTCCCCAGACCGCGTTGTTGTTTGGAGCTTTAGAACAGGTTGAAGAACATTTGAAGATGAAGCCATAGAGAAGTTTGATTGAGAAAGTATTCTGTTGAAGAAGATGAAGAAATAGGAATGAAAAGTTGTTTAAAAGTGAAGACCAGGTATTTAAAGGTTTAACGGGAACCTTTTTAAATCTTTTGGGTAAAACAAAAGGACACGCGGCGGGTTTTGATTTAATCCAACGACAGTCAAATAAATTAGCTTTACTCCTAGTATGAAGGAATAATGATCAAGAAGTAAGGTCAAAAACGTGGGAATGTAAGTTATGAGAAGACATCTTTGAAAATGACAAGACATTTTGAAAACAGGGTCATCAATGATTATGACGTTAGTCAGCAATCTTGGAACTTTCAAAGAGTAACAAGGAACGAAATCTTACGATGACAAGAAACGCCTATTTCTCTTGTTTTTTCGAAACAGGCATTTATTGGGGGCAATTTGTTAGCTGAAGATTTCGTTTTGCAAATATATGGTTCTTAGAAGAATAAAAATTCGAAGAAGAGATGGTTACTGATGACCATCGTTTGAAGATAATAAAATGGCTCCTGATGGCCATGCTTCGAGAGTGAAGATTTCTAAGTCACAGCGGAGATGATGAACACTGAAGCTCATAGGAGTGCATGTCTTCGAAGACTTAGGCAAATTTTATGAAATATGTTAAAGTATTACTAATTAGCGTGTTTTCGTAGTGTTTTAATGTTAAATACACTGCCACGCGTCGAAGAAGGACTTAGGCGGGAAGATTTGAAATTCGAAGACGGTTTCGTAACTGTCTAACAACAGATGGCATCCCTGGAGTTCTTATGAGAAACGTGGCATTAGATTAGCGTAGGGCCGTTAAGGTCGAAATTAGTATAAATAGGAGTCTTAATGTTAGGATTCTGGGTGTTCATTTTGTACAAATCACTTACATATTACTCAAGTATCAAGTGTTAAAGAGAAAGAGTTCGCTGAGAAATGTACGTATGACACCACCATTTTAATACATGTGTATTCCCTTTTCGTTTTCAGATATCTTTTCAGTATTATTGCATTTCATTTACTTCTTGACATTTACATTCCTGTACTGTTATTTTCATGTCATTTACTTTTGAAGTATTTAATATTTCTGCAATTTTAGATTCTTTGCACTTTAAACAGTTTTCGTTTCATGTCTTATTTTTACTTAACCTTTTGTTGAAGTTATACTTGCATATAACAAAGTCACTATCAAGTTTACTTGTTTTATTCGAAGAAACTCTTATTGACAAAGATAAATCATAAGTATGGTTCGAATGACCATTAATAACAATCTTTTTGACTATGTGTCCTAGGATCAATCTAGTCGATCCTGCGAGTAACCAAATCATATTTACTTATAATTTGGAGGACTAGCGGTTGTTTACCGGAAATCACCGTAAACAGAGACTTAGTGACTGTCATGAACAGTCACCACGCGCCTGCATCTACGCACTCCCTAGCCTGTAGGGACTTTCCTTCTACATCTTTGTATTTTTACAACCACGTGTCCTTCCCACGAAGGACATCTTCATTTACGCACGTCAATTGGCCTCTCGATGGCCATGCGATATAGTGACTGTCTTGAACGGTCGCCCCGTGCCTACGTCTACGCATTCCCTAGCCTGTAGGGATTCTAAATTCCAAAAACAGGTCCTTCCCACGAAGGACATCTTCGGTAGCATACATTGATTGGCCTCTCGATGGCCATGAGATCCAGTGACTGTCTTGAACGGTCACCCCGTGCTTACTCCTACGTACTCCCTAGCCTGTAGGGATTTTCTTTTATGTCCATGTGCTTTTACAATGACTTCGTCCGTCCCCTAAAGGACATCTTCGCTTACGCACGTTGATTGGCCTCTCGATGGCCATGAGATCTAGTGACTGTCTTGAACGATCACCCCATGCTTATTCCCGCGCACCCTCTAACTTGTAGGGTTTGGATTTCCATTTATGCATCTTCAATCCCTAGCCTGTAGGGATTTCACGTCGTCTATATCGTCCTTAGATAGGTTGAGTTCCACATAGAGAACCTTCCCACGAGGGACAACTTCATTGGTACATGTCGAACGACATCTCGATGGCCATGAGACTTGGTGACTGTCTTGAGCGGTCATCAGCTGCTACTTTTTGCGCACTCCATAATCTACTCCCATTAACGTGTCATAATATCTAACTTGCAATGATTATGCTAAGGTCCAATGTCACCTCTAGATCCACATAGGCTATCCTTAGGATTATTTATCTCGCGCGCTTGCATTGCATATAAGGAGTCACCATACGCAAAAAAAGAAAGGAGTCTTTTGCATACGCATTTTCATGCATCCATACATTTGCATTTGCATTTCTATCTTCGTCTGCATCCATACCTACCATGCTAGCCGGTTTCCCGAGACTCGCGAAAAAAATCAAAGGATAAAAAACTGTGGAGAAAGGAGAATAAGAGATCTTGGTCTTGCTAAAAAAGAGGATGTCTTCCACTATGCCAACCACGTGCTCATGACTTTTCAAAACAAGCTTATAACAAAGGTTATCGTCAAGCAAGAATTAGTTCAACAAAGAAGTTCCCTCATAGATACACTCAAGGGGTATCTAGCCATAAGGGGTTCATCTATGAACATATCAAAGCTTACAAGGACGCTCTACGATAACTTGGGACAAGGACTAAGTCCAACTGGGGCAATATCCTGAACAAAGATGCACAACCACGATGGAGGGAAGGCGACATATATTAACCCCCCACCAAGGGGCAAAAGGGCCACAAATTTTCTTTATCAATTTACGAACGCTGAAGATTGCGAATGGTGTGATACTATCCTTAGTAAAAGCAAAAGAAGTTCAGTCAAAGGAAACTTATGAAGTTCCGATACGACGAAAACCCACCGCTAACAATTTATTCCCGATAGATTCGACGTGCCCAAGGAGAATTCGAGATTACCCTTCACTCCTACGATTCCATGAACTAAGGAGTAGGATATGGTCAACAGACTCACAAAGGTGATTGCCCTTAGGATTAATAGGTTTATCTTTCAAGTTGTAACTCCTACGATCACAAAATGTTATTTGATGTAAAACGTTGTACCTTTCGAATAGTAATTCAATAAAATAATCATGCATGTTTTGAAATCAATCCAGTCGCTTCATTCGCTCACTACTACGACTTTCCACTCGCACCCTTCTATTCTATTTCAATTTCGACTTTCAATTATTAACAAACTTAAGGGAGAATGACGAATATAAATAACTAAGTCTCGCTAAAACGTATGCTTTCAAGGTAAGACCGAACCGACGATGTACAGGCATTGTTTCAATTCCCAAACAATGGAGATATAAGGATGTTAATCCCTCGTTACCCCCTCGAGCCAGGAGTTGGAGTTTGTTTCTAATTTTCAAATAAATCTTGATTTTAACCAGGGGCAGGGTAGATTTCGATTAATTCAATGGCGTACTTTGGTTGTCAGGAGAATCAATCAATCCGAGTAAGGATCCGAGTAAAGTTCAAGCATAAGGATCAAGCAAAGTTTCAAGCATACTTCTTCCTTGCGTTCATCCAAGATTGAGGAAGCAATGGAGATAATATTCACAATATCTTCTTCCTCAACACGTCATTAAGATCGAGGAAGTATCAAATTCGAAGCTTACAAATCAACATCAACTTGGAAGTCACAACATTCAATATCCAAGGATCAAATCTCAAAATGAGCATTCAAAAGAAAAACGCCCGCTAAGTCAAAATGGAAATTCCATGAAAACAAACCAAATGACTTAGGCAAAATTTAGGGCATCCCGATGGATCAAATTCACGGGAGTTGGTTCATGCAAAAATAAGGGATAAAAACAAAACAAAGACAAAATACAAAGAACAATCTTGTGACTGCTAAATCATCGAAGCTTCTCATAAATGCTTGGATCTTTACAACATTTTTACCATCAATGCTTGGATCTCTACTAAGGCTTCTGCTCAACATCAAAACTGAAACGATTCTCTTACAAACAAAGCACATCCATTGGATTAGGCGAATTTTTAGGACTTGGAGAACATCAAGTAGAAAGGGGTGGGCTAAATAAATTTTGAGCCTTATATCCGTTGTTTCTTAAACCATGAACCAAGCCAAGTTACAACATTCAAAAGTCCTAATTGAGGCAAGGTTAACTACGGAAGCATACTAAGCAGGATTTTGTTATACCGACTCCTAGGTTTGTTAAAACTATTTCTAACCACTGCGCTTCTTCAAGCATTCCTTTCTAATCATCCAGTCCTAATTCATAACGGACTTCGATTTCAAAACTTGCATACGCATCGCATTGGAGTTATTTCTCAAAAGGTACAACGTCATCTACGAATATACGTTTAGCATCAAGGAAATCTCGAAATTGGTTAATCAAGGGTGATCACTTCTAATAAAGACCTTTGCACGGGGGGAACCATGTAACACCCCAAATCTACCCGATAAATTATACTGAAAAATCAGAGTATAAATTCCAAACAAGTTCATTTGAGGTATCACATATTCGTCATTTCAAAAACAGTTACGGCTTATTTGCCTTCACATAGATACATAGCACAAGAATTTAAAACGATAATCAAATCATTACTAAAAATCACTTCGTTTAAATTCAATAATTAACTCGCAGCGGAATCAACAAACTTCATAACTATTCAAATCAAGCCGTAGCATCTTTGCACGGTAACTTTAGGTTACAATTTAAATCAAAACTAAATAAAATTCAGCAAAAGAAATAATAATTAAAACAATCATTTTATTCCCCCGAGTGCTACGTATCAGAGCAAGACACCAACTCGACTAACAGCAACTAAAGACTTCATAAAATCACTTCAAAACTTCCACCGCTATCTTGAGTACCTGTCCGTTTCCCACGGTAAGGGAAACATCATTCAGAAAGGGTGAGATATCTACCAATATAAACAAACGCATGATAAACAATATATTAGAATTTAATCATACGAAATTATCACGTTACAGCTTTCAGACTACATTTATAATAACAATTAACCTGAACAGTTATATTAACAAAAATCAATAACAACAACATATTAATAGTTATAAAAACTATTTCTCATCTTCCAGACAATACCTGTCACAACACGTCATTAGTATAACAATTTATAATTACAACTCCATATTATCACAATTTAACAACAACTCAAGTCACATCACGTCACAATTAAATCACACTCATGCCACATACAATGAGACTCTACAACTGCACATGCATGTGGTACCCAGGGCTTCAGCCCCCATCGCCAATTGCCAGTTAAACAGAGGCATCAAGGCATAAGCCTTCGTCACTAATTTGCCAATCCAGGCCGTCGCCAAAAATGCATATGTATATGAATGCAACAAACACACACAACAAACAACATCATCGTCACAAGGCATAAGCCTATATCGTCGCTATACCAATAAATAGAGGTATACATCGTCACTGAAACATCCTGCAACTTCGCATAAAACAACAACAATATACACATCACTCAGAAATCACAAAGAAATAACAACACAACGTACTCATCATAATTCACAAAACAAGCCGATCACAATCACCTACTAGCATATACGAACTACCTCTACAATTTTCAATTAATTCCGGATAACTAAATACACCATAATCCCACACACAATCATCATATTACTATCTCCAAGTATTCCAATAATTATCTTGCACTACAAATTTAACTACACTATCGATTCAACAACAACAAGATTCGACGCAATAGCATAAAAATTATTGTTTTGCAACATAAATCACACACAAATAAACCGGAATAATTTCCTACGAAATTAACCCCCGCATATCATTCATCATGAGTCCGGTTATAGAGTTAGAACCCCACCCCTTACCTTGTATTCGGAGTCCGTTCTACAATGCTAGTAGCTCAATTGGTAGCAGGAATTGCTATGAATATGTACTTAACCCCTAGGTACATGGTTCGATTCCTGCGGGAGGCAAAAACAATATTTCCTGGGCAGCCGATAAGCGGACCTAGGGGGGATTATTGATTAAGCCGGTAACATGCTCGGTTGGCCGACACGGTTGATGCGTGCAGCGGATATCGGGGTGTTACATTAAAAAGGCGCCTTTTAATGTAACACCCTGGATTTCCGCTTACCCCGCAGGGCTTCCGGCCTACCAAGCATGTCACCAGCTTAATCAATAATCCCCCCTAGGTCCGCTTATCGGCTGCCCAGGAAATATTGTTTTTGCCTTTCGCAGGAATCGAACCATGTACCTAGGGGTTAAGTACATATTCATAGCAATTCCTGCTACCAATTGAGCTACATGGTCAATTGGTAGCAGGAATTGCTATGAATATGTACTTAACCCCTAGGTACATGGTTCGATTCCTGCGAAAGGCAAAAACAATATTTCCTGGGCAGCCGATAAGCGGACCTAGGGGGGATTATTGATTAAGCTGGTGACATGCTTGGTAGGCCGGAAGCCCTGCGGGGTAAGCGGAAATCCAGGGTGTTACAAACCACATCTAGGGGGTTCTCCTAAATAGGGGAAAACTTTCAAGGATCACAGGGGCATACGACCAAACATCCTATTAACTAGGGGCATTCATCCTAAAGGTTCAATCGACCTGGGTCACATCTCGAAGCAATTTCAATAAGGGGCATGTCAAACAATGGACGAATTCAAATTCAAAAGGATAGAACACCATGGATAACCCTCCATATCCGGGAAGTCAGGGGCACACCCTTCAATTTAAACGTCGAAGCATATGACAAGGCTATTTCCTGGGGCACTTCCCTCATTAGCATCTTTTTCCACGAAAATATTGGGGCAATGGATATCAAATTCGTAAGACGCACAACAAAAGGAAAATACGTCTTCATACTTTACAACCTCGAATCAATCTTCCTCCTAACTACGATCTTCAAAGTTCAAACATAACAGGTATTGGGAAATCGCGCTGGCATCCAACAACCTCATAACATTAGCAAGCTAGTATACGCCTTGGTTATCAACAACCTATCATTGGGGCATCATGCAAATACATATAAATCATGCATTATATACATTGGTTGATGCATTACACCAAACCTTTATAAGGTAGTCTTCTTTAAGACAAATGTTCACATCCATTCTGGAAACCTTTTTAGGTAATCTTGTTTAAGACGTGTCATAACCTGTCTAGGTAATCTTGTTTAAGGCATTTTCATATGCTTTCCAGGAACTCCTTTAGGTTAATCTTGTTTAAGACATTCCATATCCTTTCTAAAAGCCTCTCCAGGTGAATCTTATTTAAGACACATCTCAGTCTATCTAGGTCAGTCTTGTTTAAGGCACATCATGCCTTTCTAGGTAACCTTCTTAAAATATGTATCCAATCTTTTCTAAGGCATAATCCTATTCCAATCCTATTTCCAATCCTATTTCCAATCCTATTTTAATCCTATTTCCAATCCTATTTCAATTCTATTTCCAATCCTATTTCCAATCCTATTCCAATCCTATTTCAATCCTATTTCCAATCCTATTCCAATCCTATTTCAATCCTATTTCCAATCCTATTTTAATCCCATTTCAAATCCTATTTCAAATCCTATTTCAATTTCATACCAAATCGTGACCTATTGCGTTATGTCTTATCACGTTAGTCCTTTGGCAGTGATATGGCACCGAGTTCTTTGGTACGTTAGTCCCTTGGTAGTAACCAAGACTCATTTCAATTTCAATTTCAATTTCAATCCAAATCGTGACCTATTGCGTTACGTCTTATCACGTTAGTCCCTTGGTAGTGATATGACACCGAGTTCTTTGGTACGTTAGTCCCTTGACAGTAACCAAGACTCATTTCAATTTTAATTTCAATCCAAATCGTGACCTATTGCGTTACGTCTTATCACGTTAGTCCCTTGGCAGTGATATGGCACCAAGTTCTTTGGTACGTTAGTCCCTTGGCAGTAACCAAGACTCATTTCAATTTCAATTTCAATCCAAATCGTGACCTATTGCATTACGTCTTATCACGTTAGTCCCTTGGCAGTGATATGGCACCGAGTTCTTTGGTACGTTAGTCCTTTGGCAGTAACCAAGACTCATTTCAATTTCAATTTCAATCCAAATCGTGACCTATTAAGTTACGTCTTATCACGTTAGTCCCTTGGCAGTGATATGGCACCGAGTTCTTTGGTACGTTAGTCCCTTTGCAGTAACCAAGACTCATTCCAATTTCAATTCAAATCGTGACTTATTGCGTTAGTCCCTGAGTAGGAATAAGTTACGTCTTATCACGTTAGTCCCTTGGCAGTGATACCCTTTCAAATCTTCTCGCTGACTCGTATCACGTTAGTCCCTCGGCAGTGATATAGAGTTAAGCCTCTTTGCAAATAGGGATTTATTTTCCCTGTTTCTCAAAACAAGCTCGCCACATTTTACAATACCAGCAAATTTCAGGGCATTCTCAGTGTTCAATCATCTTCCACCTTTAGATCACGATAGGCAGACGTGCATATCCGATTCTTCAGGTTTAAGAAGATTGAACAAGGGCAGCTGTCATACCCCAAAATTTGCCCGATCCAGTCTGCGTCTATTAATTTATTAAAGGTATTAAAATTAAGAGTTATGGGGTTTAACATATCTATCGTTAAACCCGCCCTCTTATAAAACCTTTCAATTAAATTTAGATGTATACATTTTGAGCCCAATCATTTGGCCCAATCTATCCCACTATAAGGTTTGGATTTTCATCTCTTTACAATAATCTATTAACCATTATTTGGTATAATTATTATTATAAATTTATTAACTAGTATTTTATTAATTAATATTTGTTTAATTATTATTAATGTTAATTCTAATATTATTAGGATTATCATTATTATTATTATTTTAAACTATTATTATTATTATTTACTTAGTTAATTAATTAGTTGGGCAATAGGCCCATTAGCTGTAGAAAACCCTAATTTTGACTAATATAAATAGGATATTTTTGTACACATTAGGGGAGGTCAATTCTTCACTGTATATTTTGACCCGACTAACAATTGACTGGCTTCCTTTCACTTTCACGTATTTTTCCACAAATTCACATATCCAAAAAACTACGTTTTTCTCTTCTCCCTTTGAGGGTTTGTCTTAGGATTTGTCTTGAACATCCCTAATCCGCCATTGTCGATCAACTGACAAGAGCTGACAAACCCTTTCCCCTTTCAAACTTAATTTTCAAACCACTCAAACACGATTTCAAATCATTCAAACTCAATCACAAACTCAAGCATTTTTGGCCGATGATTAATCTATGAGGCCTCCTTTTTGAAAACCCTTTTTTTCAAAAAACCTTTGGCCAATGATTTAATATGAGGCCCCCTTTTAAAAGTATTTGTTTTGGCCAATGATGAACAACTGAGGCTTCTGTTGAATTTTAATGTTTTTTTATCTTTTAAAGGTTTTTGGCCAATGATGCATTGAGGCCGTGTTTTTATATACTATACATGTATTTTGGCTTAGCCATGGTCATTGTTGTCTCGATCTGACAATGACCTTATCAAATCATCCTTGAGGTTTTGCCCTCTTTGCCATACATGGTCCTTGACCTATAGTCATTGTTGTCTCGATCTGACAATGACTTTATCAAAACTAAGATTTACCCTTTTGGGCAAAGGCTAACTTTTTTTCAAATCTATTAATGAACAATTGTCAAACCCTTTTTATAAAACTAAACCTAAAGATTAAATGGGTTCCCTTGAGTACAAGGGAGGCAAGGGTGCCTAACACCTTCCCTTTGCCTAATTTACCTACTTACCCAAATCTCTCTTTTTTAAGGGTTTCTCACTTGCCCAAATAAAGTGGGTGGCGACTCTAATTTTTAAGCAGGTTGCTACACATATCACCACATTAAATTTTGAATGTCAATGTTATACCATAATTACACTGAAACACATATCACATACCAATTTTACATGTTGGAAACCAATTCTGACCAGACCTTCCATTCACTATCATACAACATACAAAGTTGATTACAATATGGATATAGAAGAACGAAATCTAAGAACAAAAGTAAATATTAGTATATCTAATTAAAATAATGGCATACCTTTCATCTTCTAAATCGATATACACGATAGACACTCCCTCGCACACATCCACGACTCTATGATTCACATCAAGCCCCGCGCTGATCATTACATCTGCTACAGATTGAACATCGTCAACTACAGCAAACCCTGGACCAAGCTTCTTTGCCTCATGTTTTCCCCTCCACTTGATTTCAACCATCTTTCGTTGCCACACACCTGCGATATTCCTCAGCTTCTTTTCCTTTTCCCATATGCATGCATCGCTGTCCGATACGCTTAAACCCAAACTCACGCACAACTTGGTCACCTGACCTTTCTTCCATCTCAAGGACCTACGGAGATCCTGAGACAATCGTCTCAACTTCCTTTTGACGACAAATCTCTCCCACCGATCATCAACCATAATGAATTTTAAATTCCTACATAGATAGAAAGAGGTCTAAATCAAAATAAAACTATTGAAGAAGAAACAGAAAGGATAAGATTGCTGATGGAAGACAAAATTTTCACCTGCATGCTTTGGCGATTTCGGATGAGCGTGACATTTTCAGATGGCCAAGTTTGGATGTTGTCGCTACTCAGCTACTGTCTCTCGGAAAGCACTGTCGAGTATATATTTGTGAGCTACAACACTTATCCCAGTGATACAACTTCTGCAAACGTGATGTATTTGTTCCTTGGAACCCGTTCAGCTTCGTCTTCATAATTGCATTGGTTATTAATTGACACCACTTTTCCAAATACCAGTGACATATTAGGTAAACGTGCAACTGTTGAGATCTTCTAAATATATCAACCATGTTTAAAAAATATACAAACAGTATTTAAATAACAATTTAAACTTACTTTGTATTAATATATTAATATAATCTCCCACCATTTTTTCTTAATGTTTAACTGAATTTGTTAATTGACTAACTATATAAAATATTGACTTATGACTATTAATTAAATAATGTAATATAATCTTTTTATTATTTTATTGATATGTTATTGAAAGTATATCAGCAATATTTAATTGATTGTATCAAAATTTTATTTCTAAATTATGTTTTTTTAAAAATAATTGTTATCTTTAACTAAATTTTAAGTAACAAGGATTTCTTATATGTTTCCTATTTTATTTAAATATGTTATAGTTGTTATAATTGTTATTTTTTATTAACAATTTATTTATTACAAACATCTTATGATTATAAATATGTTATAATTGTTAATATTATTATATTACCACCCCTATATATTATTATTGTTATATGCATTGTTTTGATTTTCCAAATCCATATATGATAACTTTGTAATCTATAGAAAATACATAGGTGTTATAAAATAACTTTGTAATCTATTTCTTATATCCCATAACTTTTTTTTTCAATAATTAAAAGGTTTTTTTTATTTATTTAACAATTATTATTATTCTTATATGCTTGTGTGAAATTTGGACCAATCACATTCATTGTGTGATGGAACAAGATTGATTGTCACAAGATCGGTCAATCATGTCATTGAGGCAAAAATTATTTCTGGCAAGAGCATAGATAACCTTTTTTACATTCCTCAAATGTCTATGTCACCTTCAGAGTCACCGTGGCCATTTAAGTTGATTAAGAGACAATTTCCACTACCACAAATGTTGTATACAAGGAGGTTTTGCAATCACTTTGTTAGATGGTAAGCTTATTCTTCTTTTCCATCTTTGTAACTGTGTATGAAACACACAATGTATACGATGCATGTTGTTGGCTGGTTGCAATCATACAAGAAGATAGCATCTGATATTTATACTAGCAAATATGTTTATTGTTTTTATTTGAAGACATAAAAATTTGAATGTATTAATAGCTTTTTCATTGTTTTACCGTTGTGTGTCATGCGTTTAACATTTATTAATATTTACTAAAACTTGGAAAACACTTTGGCTAAATAAATGTCGTTAATTTATATAAGGGAACATTACAAGTGATAGACTGATTCATGTAATATGATCCCGTCGCACGGGTTTCCTACTAGTTATATATATAAGAAATCAAATGACAACATCCCAATGATTATCACAAGGAGCGTTGAAAAATTGGCTCACAATGCTCACTGCAAATGTAATATTCGGTATGGTAAACGTAAGATAGTTAAGGCTACCCATAATTCCGAAGAAAATTGACGTTGAGATCCATATGAGTATTAATAGGACGACAATCAAGCATATCAGTTTCATTGAGAATGTCTAGTGTATACTTGCGTTGGTTGATTGCAATGTCTAGAGAGGTTTGAATAACATCAATACCTAAGAAAAATCCGAGTGGACCAAAGTCTTTTGTTTGAATTTTTTTTAAAGATGAGTTTTGAGACGCTTGATACCTTCAGTATCGTCTTCAATGATAATAATGTCATCAACATAGGCCATAAGAAAGATGCACCGACTAGTGGAGGAATGAAGGAAGAAACCAGAGTAATTTGCTTCACATATAATCATACCAAATTGTATCAAGGAATAGAAGAAGTGACCAAACCAAGCACGTGGGAATTGTCTGCCCATAAAAAGAGAACGATGAAGCTGAGAAACAAGTTTATAATTTCCAGAAGCAGTAAAACCGAAAGGCTGGTCCAAATAAACTCCCTCTTCCCATTCCTTATGTAAAAAGGAATTTTTAATGTCCAACTGATGAAACAACTAATAATGAATGAAATCCATTGCAAGAAAGAGGCAGACTGAACTAATCTTGGCCACTGGAAAAAAAGTGTCACCATAATCAAGACCAAATATTTGTGTGTATCCTTTGGCTACTAAAAGAGCTTTGAAACAAACAATCTGACCATCTGGTCCAACGTTTACTGTATAAACCCATCGACATTCCACTGTAGTTTTGTCTAGAGGTAAAGTAACAATGTCCCGAATGTTATTTTAATGAAATGCAACCATTTCTTCCACCATCGCCAGATGCCAATTTGGATCAATCATAGCTTCACCTATAGACTTTGGAATAAACACAAAATCCAGAGCAGAAACAAAAGAGACATGAGAGGTAGATCGACAGTCATAATTTACAATACAAGCATATTTAGGATTAGGATGATGTGACCAAATAACTTTTTCTTCATGCTATTCGAAGTTCAAGCTTAGGTGACATAGCTAGAGGAACAGTTGGAGCAGAAGATGGTGTTGGTGGATCAATATCATCTCTTATATTTGATGGACGGGTTGTCAATCGCTGGTATACCTACAGTGGAGGGGTATGGGCAGTAATGGGTGTGGGTAATGGAATGGATATCTCGATCATATGAAGTACTATTCTCATCAGGTGACAAAGAGGCAGAGAAGAACGAGGAAGTTTCAAAGAATGTGACACTGGAGGAAACAATGTATCGTTGAAGTCGGGGACAAAAAACAATGATATCCTTTTTGTATAAGTGAGTAGCCTAGAAATATAAATTTGAGAGATTTGGCATAACGTTTTTCTTTACCTTGATTGAGGCCGTGAGCAAAGCACGTGCAACCTATGACATAGAGAAAAAGGGGGGATAGATCATATCACAAGTTTAAAATATAGTATGGAATCTGATCTTGAAGGATCGATGAAGGCATTCGCTTGATAAGGTGATAAGCTAAGAGAACAACAACATCCTAAAAATTAGAAGGGACATTGTGGTGATGTAAAGGAGTCTGTGCAGTTTTAGCTACATTACAAAGCTTTCGTTCAGCAACACCATTTTGTTATGGTGTGTAAGCACATTATGATTGATGAATAATCCACTATGATGTTAAAAAGGATTGAAACTGGGATGACATTTATTCATGAGCATTATTAGTGCGTTAAACTTTAATGGAAGTGTCAAACAGATTTTAAATTTTGGCATTACATTTTTGGGATACATGGAAGACATCTTAATGGGTTTTCATCAAAAATAACCAAGTACATCGTGTAAAATCACCGATGAAGGTTACAGAGTAGTAATATCCTAAAGTTGACTTGACACGACTAGCATTCCTAATATCAAAATGATATAAAGCAAAAGGTGACACAACACTTTTATTTACTCGTTGAGAATATATATAATAAGTATGTCTGTCTAATTGACATGACTGATACTCAAATGACAAAAGCTTAGAAAAACTAGGAACCAAAAGACGCATTTTATTATGGCTGGGATGACCCAAACGTTGTTGTGTAAGGCAAAGAATTAGAATAAGACAAGTAAGATAAAATAAATTTATTACCAACTATATGATTAGAGGCATCAGAGTCAAGGACCCAAGGGTCAAGGGAGGAGAATGAAGAAACAAAGACTATAGAATTACCTAACTGAGCAACGACGGAAGGAGATTATGGTTTTTGGTTTGCTTTAAACTGAAGGAACTTGTTGTAATCAGCGGCCAAAATAGTAACATTCTTTGGCGATGGTTGATTGAGCAACTTCAACAACCCTAGGTTGTCATTGTTGTTCTTTTTCCTTTTTATGACATTTAATTATCCTGGTTAGTTTCTTGCACGGGATGAGCATAATTTTGGTAAAAGAGACAAAGTGTTGCTCTAAAGTGTCATTTTTCTCCAATTTTCCCATTGAAATTTCTTAGAGCTGCAATCAATCCAAGGTAAGGGGAGATTCTTACTACCTAAATGAGAATATGATGAATTCTATGTGGGTTTAGGGATAAATTAGTCATTGTGTGGTGTTAATTGTTTTTTTAAGTCTATGTTGCTATTGTTGTGAGCTATATTTATTTGTGTGTTGTTCCACTTAAACCATGTTAATTTCTTTCATGCTATGAAACACATATATAATGAAATTGGAAACACCCCTTCAAGCCAAATATGTCTCGTTTGTATACTGATATTTCGTTTTTTTTGTTTTCGTTCACACTTATGTTCTATTAATCATTCTCATGTTTTCCTACAATTACTTAATGTAATATATATATATATATATATATATATATATATATATATATATATATATATATATATATATATATAATGGGATATGAATATTGTGCTTTACTGTTGATTGCAGCGAAAACCAAATCCTGTATTGTTTCTATTCTCACACTATTATTTTATATATATACAAAGTGGTATAGGGAAATGAAAAACACCCCACTTAGACCATAGGAATTCGTTTTCCCCATGCTACTATGCGGTGACCATGTTTGATTTGTTGTTCCATTAATTGTGTCCTGTTTCATTCCATATTTTCACATATTATTATTTGAGAAGTATATAATGATAGGATACTAATAGAAATGAAACATAAATATGAGATGATGTATAATGATATAGATAATGGAAACAATAGAGAAATGAATTGTGAACAGCAGCTTTAGTGGAATAAAATGCCTTGAAAATAGTAGTATGCTAGAATTGGAAATAAAATAGTGACTTGAAATTAATATAGTGTGATATTAATTGGTTGATTAAATTAATAGTTGAATTAATTTCAATAATTCTATTAAATTGGAAAAATACTTAGACTTGGATCAATTATTCGGTTTATCGGTAAATTATGGTATTTTGAGAATTGACTGTAATTGTGTTTTAGTTGAAGAATTAAATTGAGAATAATATATAGCTATGCCAATGATGTTGTCTTGATAATTAGCATTATTTCTAATTGAGTTAGATGATAAATCGAAGTCAGATTGGTTTACTTGACATATTGGCATATTGTGATTATTTTGCGAATTGACCGAAAACTATGGTTTGGGTTTGGATGCATTTGTTGCGAATAATGTTGTGATTGCCGATATGATTATTATTGTGCATTATTCTGTGGGTAGCCTTATGGTGTGAATCCTAGTGAATTTTGATATTGTATATATGTTGCTATGAAGTTGATAATCTCGTTGTTAAGATTATGTTGTGAGCCTTTGGCTAAAGTTGAACGGTGTGATTGTTGATATGTGACCGTTGTTGTGTTGTTGTTATGTCGTAGTTTCATTGTCGAATCGTGGTCGTTGTATGTTGCCTCATAGCATAGCATAACATAAAGTTGAATGGTGTGATGTTGATATGTGACTGTGTTGAAGACTTTGCCTTATGCCTCGGAATTACTGGCAATGTTCTAAGTTGGGAGTTTTACTCCAATGGTACCACATGCATATGTACAATTGAGTCGTATTCGAGTCGTTTTTAGTTGTTGTTGGTTGAAGTTGTTGTTTATGCATTGTGATGCTTATCTGTTGATTTGTTGAAGATGTCAATGTGTTGATATGAAGACTATTCTTTGATGATGTTCTTTGTGTTGTTTATGTTGATGTTGTGTGAAACGGTGATTCATTTATATTCCTTACCTAATATATGGTTTATCATAATCCTATTTATATAGTTTGATATTTCACCCTTTCTATTTGAATGTTGCCTCCACGTGGGTAACGTGCAGGTAATTTAGATGAGTAGCTGTTTCCGCTTATAGTCGAGTTTTGGGTGTCATTGCTCTGATACGTAGCACTCGGGGAGAAATGAACAATTGCTTGATGTTGTTATTTGTTTATTGAACCTTATGATGTATTTGAGGAGTTGTTTGTATTGTTGCTTTTTATGATTCAAAAGATGTTATGTCTTAATTGTTGAATCATTGTGAATCTGTTGCATGTTGAACCTAAGTTTGGAATATGCTATGAATACTATGTTATTCAGAAGTTGAGATATATGTTATGAGTTCTGTTCATTCCAATCCTGATAGTGTTATGTATTAGTTTAAAAAGCATGACAGGTTTATGTTTATGTTGAATGTGTGACATCCTGATTCTGTTGAGAATTTTTATACTCTGATATTTTCCGAATAAATGATTGGGGTAGATTTGGGGTGTTACAAAGTAATCTTACATGAGATTTGGTGGTTGAAAGGCGTGCAAACAAGGTCGCTTAGTGGCGGTCACGACGGACGAAAAAACAATGGTTGTTTGAACTAGAGCACGATTTTTCTATGAGTTGAAACTAAAAATTGAGACTGCATTTAGAACCATAACAGGGAGACGAGGAGGGCGACAAAAAGTTTGCTAGAGTTGGCCCCGTCCGGAGGTTACAGCAGCGCATCGGGGCGCTTGTTAAGGTAGTTTCCCACAGTGTTCTCTAGGGATGGGTCAGATCAAATTTGATGCTTTTGTCTGCGGGGGTGGTGTGTCGGAGTCAGTGACTAAGGTGGTGGCAGAGGCGGTGGTGACTGCAGAGTTACGAAAATATGATGTCGGAATGAGTTACAGTAGTGGGTGATAGGCAAATTAGACTTGGGATAAAGTTTGCCAAAAAAAAATTATCCATAATATATTTTAAAAAATCCGTTAAAACGCATAATTTTTTAAAACGTAAAAAATCACCAAAGATATTACGGTAAAAACATTGAAATTATGGGAGTGTAAGGTTCATCTTAGGGTTCTTTGGGGGTGGCAGGATGAATCCTAATAGAAGAAAAAGAAACCAGCTTGGTTCAACAATAAGGGGATTAAGTACATTTAAATGACATCATAAGATCTATTGGTAGCTTCTAGGTTTAATTTATTATGATTATTCCATTAGATAGCATTACAAATTTCTGTTATGAATGAATGGATGGAAGATCAAGGTTACATATGACACTTGATCCGGAAAACTTGTAACAAACTCTCCTCTAAGTTGAGAGGTGAGTGAATAAAACAGAGCAATTCCAAATTATCCTTTCTTATCAAAACTCTTCTAATTATCTCCCTTAAAATTCTAGAGTCACTCCTATTCTAAGGTTGTTTTAGGTGCAAAAGAGTAAATACTAAACAAAATAATACTTGAAAAACCATTAAAATATTGAGCAATTTTTTTTCCGATGTTTGATTAACAATAAACATCAAAAATAAAATTTATTACAGTATCATTTTAAAATGTAAATATTATAGAGACTTGAATCAATTTTTATTGCAAGACAATTAGAGTTAGTTAGATTGTTCATTCTCTTTCATTTTTTCTCAAACTCTCAACCCATGTGGGTTAATTCAAATGGATGCATGCATGCTAAAACCCACTTTCCATTTGTGAGGAACTTATATATGGATCATTAATGAGTTGCCCAATAAGATTCATGGTTCAAAAGTCTTTTCCAAACTCGATCTACATTCCATGTACCTTCAAATACTCTCGCGTTCATCTTCATATTCTTATTGTTATGCAATTCCAATTCCCAAGTTTAGTACATGTTCATCTTCATGTTCAACACGTCCAATTCCATAATTTGAGATCCAACTATAGTTTGCAACAAACCAACCAAATCTGGTTTTGTTGGATTTGTACTAAGAATACACAAGAGGAGAGAATGTTACAGTCAAGAGGATGGTGTTCTTTGATCCGTGACTCACATTACAATTTTGAATTTTGGAAAAAAATTATGGGATGTAGAAACAACAAAAACCACACTAATAAATGATGTAATTTCTTTAAGTGGTTCAACAATGACATTGTTGATGAAAAGAGATTTAAATATTGAAAGCTGCTGAAATAAGTGAGACTAAGAAATATTTAGATTAAATTGTGTGTCTGAATTA
The DNA here is from genome assembly GCF_029867415.1 of Vicia villosa. Classification (NCBI taxonomy): domain Eukaryota; kingdom Viridiplantae; phylum Streptophyta; class Magnoliopsida; order Fabales; family Fabaceae; genus Vicia; species Vicia villosa. The sequence continues at coordinate 646,264 of NW_026705136.1, read as the reverse complement.
GAGATGTCAATTTGCATCTGTTAACAGGAATTCCCGTGAGGATTATCTGTTCGGAGTTTCGAAGTTGGAGATTTTTTCCTCCGTGGGGACGGGAGTGGAGGAAAAAGTTCCCCTGACGACAATTTGTGGAGGAGATTGGAAAAGTATCCTCCGGCCCGCGAATTCCCCGACCCCGAACATATTATTTAAATTTTATATTTTTTATATTTTTAATAATATAACCATATATATAATTTAACATATTTTTTTATAAAAATATATATTAATGTATTAGAAAATGAAGACTCATTAGTGGATGGATCATTTTTGTTTTGCTTTATTGTATAATGTATTATTTCACTACTCTAATTACCAAACTCTGGAAAAGTGCATCCAGTACATATAATGTACATGTCGTATCCTCCTTTTATTATCTCAACTCTCTGTCTCCTCATTCATCATCTCCTAAGGGATTATAGTTGTTTTTTCTTATGTATTGTGGCATTACATCATGGTTGTACAAGGCATGCATTGTAGCAACAAGTTCAGTTGAATATTTATTTTTTTTATAGAAAAAAAATTAGAAACAACCAGTGCTTTTGCATTTTTTTAATTCTAAAAAAAGAAAAAAAATAACAAAATATTAGTGTTACAGTTTTGATCAAAAAGTAAAAAAAAAAATCAAAATTTGATATTTGTGGATCTCTGTGGAAATCCGTGGGGATGGGGAAATATTCCCCCGTGGCGGGGATTGGGGATGGGGACGAGGAAAAAATCCGAGGGTGGGGCGGGGAGCGGGGAAGCATCCTTCGAACATTCCCTGCCCCGTTGACATCCCTAGTCTAAATAGCACAATGGAAGATGGATTATATAAGGAAAAAACATAAAACATAGTATTAATTACATATATATCTTATTCTATTCAAGAATACAATAAGGAATATTCTAGAGAATATTCTCTTTCTAAATATACATATGTAAATATCAACACTCTCCCTCAAATTTGAGCATATAAGTCAAATGCACAAACTTGTTATATATATATATATATATATATATATATATATATATATATATATATATATATATATATATATATAGTTGGTTCTAGGGCTTCGCATGGATTTTTGAAACACAAGTGTCAATCATTAAAGTTGACAAAGCTCGAGGTGATGTCGTGTGACTCGATATTCTCTCTAACAAAGTGACAGTTTATCTCAATATGTTTGGTTCTCTCATGGAAGACTGGATTTGAAGAAATATGTAACATCTATTTAATTTTATTCAATTATTTAATTAATTGTTTGTGGATTATTTGGTAGAATTATGGTTTATTTGTGAAATTGTGTTAATTGGAGGGGTGTATGTCTAAAAGTGTAGAAACATGAGGGTGTGGCTAGACATTAGAGGTTATGATATTTTATTAGAAGTTAAATAATAATAATAATAATAGAATAAATTATTATAAAATTAGTTAGGCCTATGTTGTGTTAGCATGAGGAATAATGGGGGTGTTGTTGTTAAGCCCATTAGTGAGGTAGAAGTTAGTAAAGGGGTTAACTAAAATAAGAGAGAAAAGAGAGAATTGGAAGAAATTAGAAAGAACGTGAAAAAGATGAGTTATCGAAGAGGAGAAGATGCACAAAGAGGCTAGGGCAAGAAATCAATTGCAAGATTAGAGAATCGTCAATTCAAGGTAAGAGTGGGGTTCTAACTTTATAAGGTTGGGTATGATGATTATTAGATAGGAATGGGGTTTTGGTTCTATGTGATATTTTTAGGTTTTGAATGGGAATTTCATAGAATTGATGATTGATGTATGTTGATGACAATTTCTTGTTGCTATGTGTTGTATATATGTTGTATTTCTTCTAATTCATGAAATTTGATCTTGTTGGTTTTCGCAAAGTTTCGTGTTTTGACCGTAAATTCAGTGTCGAAAGTGACGTTGTAGAATTGCATTTTTATGATCCCAATAGATGTTATATGAATAGAGGAACATGAATATATGATTCTTTCGTAAAACCGGACTGTCTAAGATGGATTTTTTATGGAAAAATGGCTTGGGCAGTAGCTATCCCGTAGCAGAATTTTTCTCCATAATCGTTACTTCGCTTAGTGAGCCCTGAAAGAAAACATTTTATATTTTTGAAAACTGAATTAGGTCTTGGACAATAGTGATTTATCACGAGTTTTAGTGAATTTTCCAGAATTTACTAGAGTCGTTTGAATGGTCTTTGAGCCGAGTTTTGATGAAAACCGAATACTTGAATTTCCTAAGTTATGCATTGTAATGGATGATTGTTTGAGAAAGACATTTTGACCTTGTTTGGTAATTGTTGTTTGTAATTGTGTGATGTGGCTGTATGATGACGATGAGGTGATGGCCTATATTGGCGTTTGCAGAAGGCGTGTGCCTTGTGGTTTCATAATTGCATTGTTGCATGTCGATGTCGCATACATTGCATTGTTGAGGGCTTATGCTCTGTTGTTGGTCTGATTTATCAAATCGTTGAAGGCTTATGCCTTGTTGCTGCCTCTATTTATTGTCATTATATTGAGGATGTGAGATATTGGATCGAACTCTAGTATTGTCGAAGGGTAGCTTCTTGGTTCGACAGTTCGACAGAGTTAAGCATGAAGTCGAAGGATTGTTCACATGCTGGTGTCGAAGTGTGCATGCTGTAGTCAAAGATGGGTTTAGCATGCAGATGTCGAAGATGCTAGGGTTGTTAGCATGTTAAATTAGGTTTTAGTGTTTAAACCCTAATTTGTTAAGTTAGCTTGTTTATTAAGTTGGCTTGTGTAATGGGCCTTGCTGAAAAAGCCCATTAGTTAGTATGTTAGGTTTTATTATAAATAGCATACTAGTCTCTCATCATTGCTAAGCTGCAAATCCTAATTTAGGGTGAGAGAGGTTATTTGTTATTCTTGTAAACTTGTAATCTTGTTTTAAGAGAAAGTAAAAGAATAGCAGTTATAACCAATTCTTGTGTTCTTATTCTCTTCCCTAACTCCCTATTATAATTTGTTCTTGGTATCGTTTTTCACAACAAATTGGTGCGGTGAGCGTGGAGAAGATGCCTTCAACAAAGTATGAGATTGAAAAGTTCACCAGAGTGAATGATTTCGGTCTGTGGCGCTTGAAGATGAAAGCCCTACTGGTTCAGCAGGGTTGTTTGGAAGCGTTGAAGGGAGAGGCAACCATGAATGCAGAATTGACGGCAGCGGAGAAGACAAATATGATCGAGAAAGCACACAGCGCAATTTTGTTGAGCCTTGGTGATAAGGTTCTCCGGCAGGTATCAAAGGAGACGACGGCATCAGGGTTATGGGTGAAACTTGAAAGTTTGTATATGACCAAATCGCTGGTAAATCGACTCTACCTGAAGCAAGCTTTGTATTCATTCAAGATGATTGAAGACAAAGTATTGGCTGAGCAGTTGGATATGTTCAACAAGCTGATTCTTGATCTTGAAAATATTGATGTGAAGATCGATGATGAAGATCAAGCGCTGTTACTATTGTGTTCTTTGCCTCGATCACATGCTCACTTCAAAGAAACTCTCTTGTATGGAAGGGAGTCCCTGACGTTTGAAGAAGTTCAATCAGCCTTGTACTCTAAGGACTTGAATGAACGAAAGGAGCATAAACCTTCGACTGTTGGCGAAGGTTTGGCCGTTAAAGGAAAACTCTTACGAAAGGATGGTAAGTTCGACAAGAAGAAAGGCAAAAGCCAGTCGAAGACTTACAGTGGCGAAGCATCTGACAATCGATGCTACCATTGTAAGAAGGAGGGTCACACAAGAAAGGTGTGCCCTGAACGCTTGAAATATCATGGAGGTAAGGATAATGGCAACGCTGCCATTGTTCAAGATGATTTCGAATCATCTGATGTTCTTGTGGTTTCAAGCAATGACTCTAAGAAGGAGTGGATTATGGATTCAGGTTGCACTTGGCACATGACTCCAAACAAAGACTTGTTCGAGGAATTATGTGATCAAGATGGTGGATCAGTATTGCTGGGAAACAACAAGGCTTGCAAGATTGCAGGTGTTGGATCTGTGAGATTCAAGCTCCATGATGAGTCAATAAGGTTGTTGACTGAAGTCAGGTATGTTCCTGATTTGAAGAGAAATCTACTTTCTCTTGGTGAATTCGACAAGAAAGGATATGTTTTCCAAGGAGAGAAAAGTATCCTAAGAGTCATGAAGGGTTCGAAGGAAGTCTTGAGAGGCGTGAAGAAACAAGGCTTGTATACCCTTGAGGCTGAAGTTGTAAGTGGTTCGGCAAATGTTGCATCCACGAAACCTTTGTCGAAAACAGAAATCTGGCACATGAGATTGGGCCATGTTAGTGAAAGAGGTCTGGTCGAATTAGGGAAACAAAATCTGCTTGGTGGAGACAAAATCGAAAAGCTGAAGTTTTGTGAACCCTGTGTACTTGGAAAATCTTGCAGAGTGAAGTTCAACAAAGGCAAACAAAGAACACATGGATCCCTTGATTACATCCATGCTGATCTTTGGGGGCCTGCAAGGTGTCCATCACATTCAGGAGCAAGGTATTTTCTATCCATAGTAGATGATTATTCCAGAAAATTATGGGTATTCATCCAGAAGACTAAGGATGAAACTTTTGAGAATTTCAAAAGTTGGAAGACTCTGGTTGAAAATCAGACTAGAAGAAAGGTCAAGAGGTTGAGAACCGACAATGGCCTTGAATTTTGCAATGAGGCATTCGACAGTTTTTATGTTGCCTCTGGTATTGCAAGGCATAGAACTACTGCAGGTACTCCACAGCAAAATGGTTTGGCTGAAAGGTTTAATCGAACTATTTTGGAGAGAGTCAGATGCATGTTGACTAGTGCGGGGTTAACAAAGGTGTTCTGGGCTGAGGCTGTTTCGACAGCAACATATCTGATAAACATATGTCCTTCGACAGCGTTAGATATGAAGACACCTGAAGAAGTTTGGTCGGGACATCCACCAGATCTCGACAAACTGAGAGTATTTGGCTGCTTAGCCTATGCTCACATTAGGCAAGACAAGGTCGAACCTAGAGCTCTGAAATGCATGTTCATGGGATACCCTGAAGGAGTCAAAGCTTATAGGCTATGGTGCCTAGAGCCAGGTCACAAGAGGTGTATCACCAGTCGAGATGTAGTTTTCAATGAAGCTGAAATGGCTTTTAAGAAAACTGATGATGTTGGTCGAAGTACAGAAACATCTGACAAAGAGCTGGAACAGGTAGAGATTCCTGTTGAGGTGGAGCATGTTGATGCTGAATTGCATATCCCAGATGAAGTCGAAGAAGAAGCAGAAGATGCTGAAGTTGAGGAAACTGACGATGAATACCTATTGTCGAGAGATAGGTCGAGAAGAGTCATCAAGCCACCTCAAAGACTTGGATATGCAGATCTTATAACTTATGCCTTAATCTCTGCAAGTGAGGTTCTAGACGAAGAACCCAGAGACTATAAGGAAGTTATGAGGAGTCGAAATAAGACTGAATGGCTGAAGGCCATGGATGATGAGATAAAATCTCTTCATGATAATCATACTTGGGAACTGATCAATAAACCTGTTGGGGCAAGGTTAGTCAGCTGTAAATGGATTTTCAAAGTTAAGGAAGGAATTGAAGGAGTGACGTCGAAAAGATACAAGGCAAGGTTAGTTGCAAGGGGTTTCACTCAGAAAGAAGGTGTCGACTTCAATGATGTGTTTTCTCCTGTTGTGAAGCATAGGTCCATTCGAATGTTGCTTGCCATGGTGGCACAGTTCGATATTGAACTGGAACATATGGATGTGAAGACTGCGTTCTTGTATGGTGATCTAGATGAAACGATCCTGATGAGGCAACCTGAAGGGTATGTCGAAAAGGGGAAGGAAGATTATGTATGCAAGTTAAAGAGATCTTTGTATGGGCTGAAACAATCTCCTCGACAGTGGAATAGGAGATTCGACAAGTTCATGGCACGCATAAGTTTCATTAGAAGTCAGGTCGACCACTGCGTTTACTTCAGATTTCGACCTGGTAATTCATTTGTTATTTTGTTGCTTTATGTGGATGATATTCTCATAGCTAGCAACAGTGTTGAAGATGTGATGAGGGTGAAGGCTGAACTCAATAAGGAGTTCGATATGAAGGATCTGGGAGCTGCTTCCAGGATTCTTGGAATTGACATTCGAAGAGATAGAAAGAAGTCGAAGTTATGCCTATCTCAAGAGGCATATCTATGGAAGATTCTTGAAAAGTTTGGTATGTCGAATTCGAAGCCAGTTGTGACTCCAACAAACCCTCAATTCAAGCTGAGTATTGATCAGTGTCCCAGTACTGATGTCGAAAGAGCCTATATGAATAGCATCCCATATGCTAATATAGTTGGTTCTTTGATGTATGCTATGGTCTGTACTAGACCCGACATAGCATACGCAGTAAGTCTTGTAAGCAGGTACATGGCGAATCCTGGAAAGGCTCACTGGCAAGCATTGAAGTGGATTTTAAGGTACATAAATGGATCTCTAAACAGAGTCTTAATTTATGGTGGAGCCTTGGGTGAAGATAGTAAAGCAGCAATAGAAGGATATGTCGACTCTGATTATGCAGGTTGTATGGATTCTAGAAAGTATATTTCTGGATATGTTTTCACTATGTTTGGCACAACAATTAGTTGGAAAGCAACTCTTCAGAAGGTTGTTGCTCTATCAACCACTGAAGCGGAATATATTGCTCTCACTGAAGCTGTGAAAGAAGCATTGTGGCTTGAAGGTTTTGCGAAGGAGCTGAAACTTCAAGGTCGAGGTATCACTGTTAAATGTGATAGTCAAAGTGCAATACACCTGTCAAAGAATTCAGCCTATCATGAGCGAACTAAGCACATTGATGTGAGGCTGCATTTCGTCAGAGGAGTAATCGAGCGTGGAGAAGTCCAAGTGCTGAAGGTTTCGACTGAAGACAATGCTGCTGATATGATCACCAAGACATTGCCGAGTTGCAAGTTTTTCCACTGTATGCAGTTGATAAAGCTGCATGAAGAAAGCTAGTCTGTTCCTTGACGTTGTAGAGTTAGGTCCAAGGTGGAGATTTGTGAGATATTGGATCGAACTCTAGTATTGTCGAAGGGTAGCTTCTTGGTTCGACAGTTCGACAGAGTTAAGCATGAAGTCGAAGGATTGTTCACATGCTGGTGTCGAAGTGTGCATGCTGTAGTCAAAGATGGGTTTAGCATGCAGATGTCGAAGATGCTAGGGTTGTTAGCATGTTAAATTAGGTTTTAGTGTTTAAACCCTAATTTGTTAAGTTAGCTTGTTTATTAAGTTGGCTTGTGTAATGGGTCTTGCTGAAAAAGCCCATTAGTTAGTATGTTAGGTTTTATTATAAATAGCATACTAGTCTCTCATCATTGCTAAGCTGCAAATCCTAATTTAGGGTGAGAGAGGTTATTTGTTATTCTTGTAAACTTGTAATCTTGTTTTAAGAGAAAGTAAAAGAATAGCAGTTATAATCAATTCTTGTGTTCTTATTCTCTTCCCTAATTCCCTATTATAATTTGTTCTTGGTATCGTTTTTCACAACAGAGGACTTATGTCCTGTTGGTACCATATGCATTTTAGTCGGTGTTGGTCTCATTGCATTTTATAACCAATGATGTGATGATGAGTTGTTTGTTGTTGAATACTTATATATTACTTGTTGATGGATGATTATGATGATTTTGTGAAGTTGATGATGATGATTTTGTGAAGTGGTGAAATGTGTATGATTTTATTTCTCATATGCTTATATTTTGAGAAACCGAGAGGATCTTAACCCGAGATAATATGACCTTAAGAAAACTCAAATTTTGTTTTTATAATAAAGTTGTCCTTTGTAAAAAAATTATATAGTAAGAAATAAACTTTTGAGAAAAATAAAACTCACAAATGATCACCTTAAAAAAATATATTTTCTATAAATTTACTTTTAAGAGAACAATTTACTTTTTTAGTAAAAACTATATTATAGAAAAACAAAATTAAATAAATAAGTAACAAATAAAATTGTGAGAAAAATTAAACTCACAAATGATCAAACAAAATAATTCCTGAAAATTTACTTTAAGATTAGCCTCAAATTTTGTTATAAATATTAATAAATATAAACTTTTAATAAAATAATCATAGAAAATTAAATAAATAAGTAATGAATAAAATTTTAAGAAAAATATAACTTACAAATAACCACCATAAAAATTCACAAATGAAAATCTACTTTAAGAGTTTCCTATGATATTTTTTCCTATTATAACAGCTATTAGATAAAGAAGATATTAAATAAACTTTATATCAAATAAAGTTGTAAACATAACAATGAAACTTACAAATACTTTGATGTATATGTTGCATGCATTCAAAATTATATAGACCTTGTCTTCAAAAAAAATCATATAAATTACTAATTTATATTCTGTTTTTACTAATTTTATATTCTGTTTACACCCTGTTTTTACTAATTTTATATTCTGTTTCTACTAATTTTGCTCTTGATTTTATCTAAAAATTCTGCCTTTGATTTTGTCCAAAAATTTCAGACCCTGTTTTACTAATTTTGTCTAAAAATTACTAATTTTGCCCTTGGTGTTGTCTAAAAATTAACTATTAGGTAATGAGTATATATCGAAACGAGGAGTTGAGCCCGCAAGTGTGCCCGAATTTGCTGAGCTGTAGCTCCGCCCATGTTCAATATGCAAATGAGTTGATCCACGATCACAACATCACTATAATGATCCCACGATTTTTTATCAGTTTTTTTATAAAGTGACAATTTTTTTCATTTATGCATATCAAATGAAAATTTAACGTGGGAAAATAGAGAGAGTGGGATAGTGGGTTAGGAAGAATATCAAATGAAAATTTAAGTTGGGAAAATAGAGAGCGTGGGATAGTGGGTTAGGAAGAAATGATTTAACTTTAGTTTATTATTATGTAAACATATATGGATTAAAAAATAGAGTTAATAGTAGTTTACCCCCTGTAATATGAACGTGTTTTGGTTTACCTCCACTGTTACCAAAGGCAGGTTTTGACAACGATTTTTTTGAAAAAACCGTTGCCAAAAGATAGGGAGGGGAAAAAGCAAAATTCGCTAACATTACTGGAGAATTAATTACTATTAATCCTAAAAAATATTTTATATAAAATCAATGATCAAAATTACTAAATGATCTATAATCTAGTAAAGTTAAATTGACATATTGTTTTTTATTTTATTTTACAAAGTTTGAGTTTATTTAGTTATGTTAAATGAAATTTAATTTGAGAAATTATTTTCTATCAATTTTTTTTAATTTCATTTTATAAGTGTGAGTTTTATTTATTTGTTTGTGTCAAATGATATTTAAAAGTGTTTGTGGAATATAATTAAATAAATATAAAAATATGAAATTACAAAATTAGTCTTTTGACTTCAAAATTGTTAAGAGACTTAACAACTTTTAAATATATATATATATATATATATATATATATATATATATATATATAAATATATATATATATATATATATATATATATATATATATATATATATATATATATAAAATAGATTAACCATTCTTATTTTAATTAATTAATTAAAATAATAGAAAAATAATATAATAAGTTAGTTTATATTAAATATGTAACATGGCTTAAATGGGTTGATTAAAAAAGTGAGTGGGTTAGATGGATATTGATTATAATAATTAAATAGTTAAATAATATATAAAAAATATTAATTAATAATAATAAATAAATATTGATAAATGAAATTACTTAAATAACCCTAATTTGGCTTCAAAATATACTCCAATGACTTAACAACTTTAATTAATAAACTACACATTGTCTTAAATCCAATTAATATGGTAGTAATTATGAGCTATGCTACTGGGTACGAAGCGAAACACACGAAGGCAAAATGTTTAGTTAGAAAAAAATATAAACGTGGCATTATACGGAAACATGGGGTGGGTTTAGTGTAATTCTTGCCATTCTTCTATTTGTTCCTTCGTAACAAATAGTATTTTCCAGTAATTATATACCAGTTTTAAAATATATTATTTCAAATTATGTATCTACTTTATTTTTATTATCATATTAATTTTTTCAAAAATTTAAAGCATATAATTAGTTTTTTTATCAGCAGAAAACCATAACTACAAGATATACAACAAACAATAGTTCAGAAATCTAATAAAATGAGATCAATTTTCCTCAATTTTTATTTGAAAATCGTAACTAAATGAACATAAACTGAATATGTTAATTTTCAAAACAATATTACACTGAATTTTATGAATTAAGAAAATAAGAGGACTGAGTATTATAAAATTAACTACTGCCTTAACAATTTTGTTCTTATTCTTTTCAGCTGAACAATTATTCTATTTAGTTATGCCTCAGTACACACTAAAAATTGCAGGCTACCATACTTAAGAAACTATATGGCAAAATATCTCATCCTAACATTTGATAATTATGAGCAATTTTGCAGCTTAGTGGAATTGACACCTTGATCTGAACCAAATAAAACAGATTACTATGTGTAAATCCATTCAGGCATATGCATGCACCTCTAACACAAAAGACTTCCTTATAGTTTAGTACTCAGCCTCTCAATTATTTCAATCCTTTCCACAACACCTACATAAATAAATGTTAAGAAACATAAAAATTTATCCTAAATATCATTATGCTAGAATTTATCAAAAATTTACCGAAAAAACGACCCTTAAGCCAGAAAGTATTGGACTATGCAAAACAACAGCTCGAAATTGAGGCAACCGAGTCGCGATTTCCAAAGTTGGTCCACTTCCAACGAAGTGTCCGTAAAGGACTATATCTTTCTTTCTCAAAATCCAACAGAATAAACAAAAACCTTTTCATGAATGAATCCGATTGATCAAAACCAGATACCCCGCTGGTTCATTTTTTGAAGCCAAATTAAGCGAAGGATTGACAAATATGTGGTCAGGTTCTACCATCAAAATATATCTGCACGAGTAATATAAATCACACAATTAACTATTTAGTGTAATGAACAATTAAATCAAGATAAAAAATGAAGGAATATCGGAGAATTAGTTATCACGAGATTCCTCGGGAACTTGCAGTTTTGCGGAAGAGCTAGGATTGTGTCCATCATTTCCTTTCTTGGGAAAATTAGAGACACTCTTACTGCTGATACATTGATAAAAAATAGGATTAGAAGTTGTTTGGATCAAATAAGTTCATTCAACTACATGCATTTAGTCCCCCCAAGGAATAGTGAAACCAATGTACACACAAGCAACAAATATGGGATGTGTTGCTTCTATGGGAGAGGGCACAAGTACCATTCTTGATACTGAAACTAACGAATCATATAAAGAGAACAACCTTAAATAAAGTTATGAGAACTAAACCAATATTTTCAAAGGCTGAGCTTACAATAACTATAAACTACCTCTAGACCCTCTAATTGAATAGAAGAGTAAATTGTTGCATCGTGTACCAGCATCCGTTTGAACTTTTTCAACAACGCCCTCGAACCTTTCCCTCTAAATAAACACACAAAATCCATGTTAGTGCTTCCAAAAGACGTAGAACACGCACATGCTTGTAGCATTAGGTTGCCATATTCCAATTCAAATACATTACATAATAACATTAACAGCCAACTGCAAATCGAAAGTCTGAGTGTACAATAGAGGAACACCGACGTGGATATCAATCCCCTGAAAAATAGCAGAAATAAATATTTTCAAAAACATCATATATGTTTTTTGAAACGCGTAGAGAAATGCAATTTTTTGAAAAATACAATTTTATATGTTTTTCTGGGAAATTATACAGTTTATATCATTTTCAAGAAAATGTTTATTCTCAGGGTATATTCGTTATCAATTTTACTACCAAATCACCAAAAACACATAATCCATCAAATTCATGTGATATCTACAGTATTCAAACATATTTCTCTCAAATCTCATTTTATCTTCCAAAATACTATATCGATATTCATTGATCACCAAAAAGTGACCAAATGGGATTATCCTATTTGGGCACAGACAGGGCCGGCCCTGGGTTAGGGCAAGCAGGCCCATAGCCCAGGACCTCAAAAAAATGTGGGCCTCATATTTTATGTGTTTGGGCTTTAGAAAATATAATAATATAATATATATGCATTATGTTGCAATATTAACAAAAGTGAAACTGCAGCGCGGTGGTACTTCTGATAGCTGAGATAGAATAGGTTGTGTGTTCAATTCTTAGTATATGCAAAACTGTCATATTTTATAATCATATTAAATTTTATTAATATTAATATTATTTTTAACTAAACTATTATAATTAAATATATATAATTAAATTAATAGATTTAAAATATTTTTGAACAATAATTAATTTAGTCTATTAGAATATTTTTAAGGCCTTATAATTTTTTTAATTTCTTCACGTTACTATATATATTAAATTTAATAAAATTTTAAAATTTCTATCGCATTATCTCAAAATTTTAAAATTCTTATAATTTTAAATATATATTAGGGCCCATTTTTATTTTTTGTCATGGGCCTCTAAAATGTCAGGACCGGCCCTAGGCACAGAGCATAGACACGATCAATTCCACAAAAATTCCAAACACACATATTATAATATGAATATAACAATTAACACTTGTGAGATATTATCATATAAACCATAGGGGTTAAGTAAATCCCATTGGGTCAAAAAATTTACAATTAGTATAACCACACAACATACAGGATCGATCAATACAAACATAGGAATAACATACAAAAATCTTTGGCGCTGATGAGAGGGTGAGGGAACCTTCATCATCCTGCTTCCTAAACCCACCACATAGTAAGCAATCTCCCCCTTACCTTAATTGACGCTTTCACAAAAGTCTTGACGTTCCTCATTCTCCCTTCCAAAAATTCTCCTCTTCGTCTCTCTGATGTGCCGCTTCTCACAAATTTGGAATTTTTGTCGTACCCTAGCCTCAAACACCAAGTTAAGTATTTATAGTCCCAATTAATCTCATTTGACCATTTCAGCTCCTACTTACTTACACACCCCTCACTATTATCTTACTGTTTTAAGGTGATTTTCTTAACTGTAATATAATTCTATTATTATTATCCCAAATAAATAAAAATTAAGTTTTATTATCACAATTATCATTATTGTCATTACAAAGTAAATATTTAAATTGAAAACATATCTAAGGCAATTGTCACACCTAAAATAATTAAAAAGATATTTTATCTAATTTACATTAACCCTTATATTATTATAATATCTTTCTCATAATAATATAACTAATTCTTGCTAGTATTTTAATTTATCTAATTTTTAATTAAAATCTAACGCTCCCAAACTCGACTATTTTAGTAATTATTAAATTATCAAAATACCGTTATAATATCCAAAGTAAATAAAATAGCATAAATCATCAATTTAGACTAAACAACACACAAACAAATTCCTAATATTTAAATAAAACATTAAAATTAAAGAAAATAGAATAGCTGTGTTACAAATTGCGTACAAAACATATAGACCCGAAGACTCGAGGAGGAATTGGGTGAAGGAGAGAGTTTGTAAACCATATTGAATGAGGTATTTTATTATAAAGGACAAATGAGGGCATGTGATTTATAAGGTAACATGTCGTGAGCACAACATCCCCCAAACCAGAGTGATGACACGGTTTGCGAACAAAATATTTCACCGAAAGACAGTGGGTAAACCGGGTAAAGTACGGCGAAGAGTTGCCTCTTAATAGACTCTGGATACCATGTTGAAATAAGCGAAACTAAGAGACATTTAGATTAAACCGTGTGTCTGAATAGCACAGTAGAAGATGAATTACATAGGGGAAAAATATAACTCATAGTATTAATTACATAGATATCCTATTCTATTCTAGAATAGAATATCTATGTATGGCGAAGAGTTGCCTCTTAATAGGCTCTGGATACCATGTTGAAATAAGCGAAACTAAGAGACATTTAGATTAAACCGTGTGTTCGAATAGCACAGCGGAAGATGAATTACATAGGGAAAAAATATAAATCATAGTATTAATTACATAGATATCCTATTCTATTCTAGAATACACTATGGAATATTTTAGAGAATATTCTTTTTCTATATATACATATGTAAATATCAACAAAAGGAAAAAGAAGAAGAATTCAAAATTGAAGAACGGGTTGGATAACCAAAAAACTATGGATCATTTAATCAATGATATTTAGGGTTGGTTGTTTAAGGTTGAATGTAGTGTTAGTAACAATGTTCTTGGTTAGTGGAAGAGCTTATTAAGAGGATGGGGAGGGAGGATTGGTTCAATCTATTTGAAATAGTATCTTATAATATCATTTGAAATTGATGTTAGTTAAAATGGTATTGTTCTTGTGTCTGTTTAAGACATTTTGTATTGTCAATTGAAATTTATGTTGTAATCATTTGTTGAATTTATGTTTGAAATTAATGTAAAATTTTGTCTGAAATATTTCCTTGTAATTTTGTACTAAATTGATTTCGTAATTTTGAAACGTATTCATATAGAATACCCATGTTAAGCAAATTGTGCATCATATTGTATAATAATTTTCACTTTTAAAGTTGGGCATTTTACTATTATATGGGTTGTAGTCATTTTTATCTTGAATGAATGAGATAGCCTATTTGGTAGTAAAATGAGATTTAAGGAGGTACAAGCATGAGGTCTCGGGTTTGAATCTCACCTTTTCCATTTTATTGCATTTCTTTCTTTATTTCTAATATGATTATCTTCCTATTTTTCTCACTTTTTTTTTATAAATGATTATTAATATTAGGATTATTATTAGCATAGTTATTTTTCATGTTTTATTTACAGTAGAATAAACAATCACTAACATCTCATCCACTAGTCTCCATCCTCTTAAAATCATTCATACACCATATTCACCATGTTTAAACATTCAAACAAAAAACCATGTCATAAACCTCACATTCATTACAACATTAACATCAAAACCTTACAACTCTACACAAAGGACATTTTGCCTCTTGTTGATGCCCTACAAGGGAAGTGGGTGAAGCCATTAAATCAGAAAGGAAGGAAACGACCCAAGTGGAAGGTACTCGACCCATAAGTAGGTATGCTTGATCAAGAGAATGGTAATGGGTCGAAGGGCTACCCTTATGTGTCTCCAAACTATAAGGGTAAGAACCCAATGACGAGGACGCAATGAAGGCGTCACTAGAGGAAAAAAAGGCTGAAAAGGAAGCCTCGACAACACAACAGCGGGCTGTCGGAGCCAGCACCGAGAAAAAACCAATCCAAGGAGGTTGAATGAGGAGGAAAAGAAGACATCCAACCATAGGTTATATATGAGGGTAGCAAAGTTGAGTTGAGTGTTTTTGGCCCGAATAAGAATACACATCCAACCTTAATAAGAATAATGAGATGATAATTTCTTTTTCCACCCTGTAGGGGTGAAAAAACCCCTAACCCCCCCCCCCCCCCCCCCCAAAATGTCATTTGGAGATGCATATCTGAATGCACCTCATATAAAATTTTAAGGAATTTTGGAGATGCATCTCCGAACGCACCTCATATCATATTTTAAAGTGTTTCTGAGATGCATCTCCGAAATCACCTTATTTACATTTGAACCTTAAATGTAAACATTCAGGGGTATTTTCAGATATGTATTTCTAAAATAAATCAGTATATACTATCTTGGTGATAAACTATTTCATTCTCCTTTTTCCACTCCATAACCAAAAATCCTTCAAAAACCTCATCCATTCTCAATCCATTTTTCGTCTTCAAACCAAGTTTCAAGTGCTTTATCATGTCAAAGAAAGCATAAAAAGCTGCAATTTCAGGTAAACTTTCATCATTTCATCCCACATTTCCTTACTTTGGAGCTGATTTTAGGATCAAAATACCTCGTTGCTTCGGAAATGCATTTCCGAAACTCACCTAAATTATTTTGGAAGTGTATTTCCAAAACTGTCTGTTACAGAAACAAAATTCTTAACAGATTTTTTGTTTTTCCCGTTTTAGATATGGAGAACCCCAACATGTTTCCTAAAGCTGTTTCGGCCAAGGTGAATGATGATGCTAAGCTAGATGAGGTGAATGATGATGCTAAAAGGATTGTTGTCGAGATGGATGTTGGACAACAATTTTCAAATGATTGAGTTTTCAATGCTCGTTAACATATGCTTGACTAGGTCCGAATAGAAGCTAGCAAACTCAGATTTGGCATTGTGATTGGAAGGTCTGGCAATGACAGTAGTATAAGGCAAGCATTTGTAACGATGATATGCGAGAGAGGTGGAAAATATGTTTCAAAAGTTCGGCAGTTAAAACATGATGACATCGGATCGAGAAAATGTGAGTGTCCATTTAAATTGCGTGGATCATGTAGGGTGGATGATACATAGCGATTTGGTGTCATTTGTAGTAAACATAATCTTGCATTAGACATCAAGCTACAAGGTCATCCAATTATAGGTCGACTTAAGCCGGAGGAGAAAGAAATGATTTCAGAAATGTCGATCATCAAAGTTGCGCCGAGAAACATAATTGCATATTTGAAGCGGAAAAGACCATAAAATGTGTCAAATATCAAGAAAGTATACAACGGACGTTATAAACGGAACATTGCGGGCAGAGGTACGAGATCCGAAAGGCAATAACTTTTGAAACTTTTGGACGATAACCACTATGTTTCAAGGTACATAGTATGTGATGATAAAGTAAGTGTTCGTGACATTTTTTTGGACTCATACAGAAAGTATCAAGTTGTTCAACACATTTCCAATCCTCCTTATAATTGATTCAATGTACAAGACCAACAAGTATAGGCTTCCGCTCTCAGAAAATGTTGGTGTCACTTTATGGAGAAGACATTTTCGGTTGGATTTGCATTTCTCGAATGTGAGAAAGAAGACAATGTTACATGGGAAGTAGACATATGCAAGAGTTCATTGAAGGATCCACAAAATATGCCTAGTGTCATTGTAACCGACCGAGATAATACCCTTATGAATGCGGTTGGTAGTGTGTTTCCTACATACTATGCTTTACTTTGTCGGTATCATATAACAAAAAATGTGAGATTCAAACTCAAACCTGCGGTTGGCACCCAAGATTTCAAGAGTAAAGATGAAAACATGCTCAAATCTAGTGTCATGGTGGAGAATATAATGGGTGCATGGATAAATATTATAAATTCTTCTACAGAAGAGTTGTATGTGGAGAATGTTGTACACTTCAGGAGCTTGTGTGTCAAGAATCTAAATTTTCTAAAGTATATGGAATCTACTATTCTTGATCAGGTGAAAGAGAAAGTTGTGTGTGTTTAGATGGACCAGGTTAGACATTTGGGAAACACAACAACTAATAGAGTCGAATATGCACATGCGGTGTTGAAGAAATGGTTGGGTGATAGCAAGTGAGATTTGTGTAAAGAATGGGACACGGTGAACCAAATGCTTCAAAACCAACATAATGAAATTCAAACAACTTTTGGTCGGGGCACAACCGTGGTAGAACACCGTTTCAAAGCTAACATTCTATACTCACAATTGGTTCTTAACATATCCCGAGCGGGATTGGATTTTATCTTTCATGAAGCGAAACATGCAGAGACAATGGGGTCAGATAGTTCGAAGTGTGGAAAGTACATAAGATAATAGTTCAATAAAGAAGATTGTGTCTTACTATGAAGTTGTTAATTCACATTTCCCAGATTCTCCAACCCCAAAATCCCAAAAAGTGTTTTCAAGGGAGCACGCATTTCCAAACCACCTCATACATCTCCGAGTAAGATACCACCAATTCCACCACCGATTATACACATTGATAAGATGCCGCTTTTTATGCACAAACACATTGAAAGGGTTGTAGACTTGAGGGGTTATGGTAATTGTGGATTTCGTGTCGTGTCTGGTTTATTTAGTAAAGGAGAAAAGAACCAGAATCTTGTGCGAAAAACATTTATTTCAGAGTTGACGGTGCATAGGGAAGCTTACACACAACTATATGGTAATAAGGAAGGATTCAATAAAATTCACAATGCTCTTGTTCCATGTGTTACCGGTTTTGTACCACCTGAAAAGTGGATGAACTTCCCCGAAATGGTCCATCTTATAGAAAGTTCATATGACAGGGTATGTATCGATCTGACAAGATATGGTTTTTTGGAGACATTATTTCTACGTTGGAGTCGTCCACCTAAAGATCCATTCGGGCGTATCATTTGTATTGGGTATCTTAGATCACTCCATTTTGTTCAGGTTTATTTGAAATCGGGGTGTCCTATTCTGGCTACATCAGTGGAGTGGATGGAACATTCCGCAAAAGAGGCAGAAACTTGGCCGGATCACTTTTTGGAAAGAATGACAGAGTTCACTAAATTGTCAGAGCTTGAGAGAGAATCAAATAGGGAGAAGTAGAAGAAAGAATCGGTTTTAGATTTAAGTAGTGACAATTCCTTCAGTGTATTTTAGAAAGTAACCGAACCATTTTTTGTATGTATTTTCGTGCACAATGTAAATTCTACACGATTCAATACATATATAATATATCTACTCAACATTTTTAGCGCTGCTTACTTTTACCGATTTAATTGATTTTACGTTTCCACGGTGCTGATTCTGCCAAATTAATTTATGTTTCTAGTTTTGCATAATTCATAAATACATTTCCTAATTGTTTATAAAAAACAATCAGGGATTATTCAGATATGTATCTCCGAAAATAACTTTTTTGTTACAAAATAAGGGTGAATTTGGAATTGTATCTCCGAAACATGCTCTGACACAAGATAAGAAATCTTGGGACCAAATTGCTCCATACCTTTTATTAATAGGGTATGTAACCAATTCTTCAATATCACACACCACAAATCAGAGACATGCCTCTAACTCAAACATATCCTCATCTTGCTTTTGTTTACTTCAATGGTGCAAAACCGCCACTTCAATTTAGGTTCTCCGAGGACACGCATTTCACCGAGCTGATTACAATACTCAATTCTCTCCTACAATATCCAAAAATTCGGAAGTTAGTCAAGCTCGAGTATCGTTCACCATCACTCGAAACTGAAGGAAATGTGCAGTTCACCCAATTTGCATTGAAGAAAGATGACGATTTAAAGGTTATGTTTAGTACTTTTTGTCAATACTCCACTAAGGGTCCGATTAAAGTTGATGCGAAGATTCAGAGATTTGGAGAAGATTTCGTTAAAATGTTGCTACGTCCTTAACTACTCGTTTATAACAATATGTAATGTTAAATTTTCTGTTTCAATATCTAAGTAATTTGAAACATCTATGTTAAATTTATATTAAGTATCTCTGGTTTTTAGGTTTTGTTTATGGAAATCGTTATTCTGGAGATGTAACTCTGAATTCCACCAATGAATATATTCAAAAATACATCTCCAAAAATACCTCTAAAAAAACGAAATGTGGTGGATTTGAAGATAAATCTCTTATTTTGAGAGATAAAAAATGAATTTTCACACAGACCCCTAAGAAGATTAGGAGGTCTAAAAAGAAATTCTCTAACAAGATTCTTTAATTTAATTTTATTCAATTCCAAAATAAAACCGTTCCCCTATAAATACCCCTCCAACAAAACTTCTCAGTTAAGAATTCCACTACTCCAGAAAGCCAGAACCGATCATCATCATCATCATCAATAATCAACACTTTCGTGATCGAACCATGGCGAAACTGAAGATAGCAGGATCATGGTCCGGTGTACTAGAAGAAGTCGATTTGTCGAATTGGACCATATCTTCGTTACGTGAAGAAGTTGCGAAGCGATCCAATTGCGAAAACCCTCACTTCATCAACTTCATATGCGCCGGTAGAATTCTCAAGGATGATAACGGAACCCTAACGTTGACTGAATTGGGCGTTAAGAATAACTCTAAGATTCTCGCTACTGTCTCGTCTCCTCAACAGGGGAAGTCCCTTGTTGTTGAGGAACAGAGCTCTCAAAGGCTTGCACGTATTAGGTAACTGAAACTGATACCGAAACTGAAACTAATTACGTTTAATTTATTTATTTTTTCAAATTATTATTGATGTCGACGTCAAAATCGTGTTTTTGGTGTCTGTGTTTGGTACGACTGAATTGAAATTCCATGATAGTTAGGGAATCAACATTTTAGTGTTTGGACTTACAAATGCTTACTAAAATGATCATTAAAAGTAGAAATATTTGATCGTTATTTGGTTAATTTTGCTCCTAAAATTGGTTTCAATGGATGTGATATTGGTGGTTTAGATTTTGGGACATTGTGTGGCTTTTACAACTTCAGGGACTAAATTGATGATTCTCTCGACTCGGAGATGGTAGTATCTTAAATGTCATTCATAATATTTCTATTACTCCATAACACATGATGGGAACTGAAATGGATAGTATGTTTTGTTATGTTCTCTTTTGTTCCACTCTTTTTAGTGGAATGAATCATACCTACTAATTTTCATTTTTTCTGTTTTGTTGTAATTTTAACATGCACTGTGTATAGAACAGAACTCGCGCGTTGTTCTGTTTTGTTCTAACTTCTCTATAAAACACTACTTTTATCCTTTAGCAAATAAGGTTTTACTATTTACTCCTTTTGGACCATTTCATTGTTTATTCAATAGGAAATGCACAACTTGTAAGTGATAAAGCAAGGGTTATTAGATTCTTTAAAATACTTTTATATGCAATTTAGTTTTAGCGTGAGTAGTCAAATTCGTTCTTATGCAACAAAACATCGATCTTAATAGTTCCTCGAATGATAGAAGTTACTTGCATGGCCAATGAATATGGTCTGATTGCCCAATTTTGTCATTAATATGAATTTTATATGGAGTTCAGTTCTGCCAAAGAAGCGAATATTGAACTTTAAGCATAATTACCTAGAATGATTGAATGTGCATATATTTCAGAGAGTGATTTGACTATTTACCCTTTCTTTAGCTTTTAAACGTTTTCCCCAAACTACTTTCTTACCCAGGAGCTTAAATCTCATAACTGTTGTACCTTTTTCCTTTTTCCTGTTCTAGTTATTTTATTGAGGAAAACGGAGATTTGATTTGGTCTTTCATTTTGGAATTGTACATGCATGAAAGATGTAACAATGATTGTACACACATTTATATACACGCATTTGTACAATCTTAGTTATAGCCTATAAATACGATTGTACAAGCATCAATGTTTGCAGAATCGCGAGTTAACTCGCAAAAACGTACGATTCAACGTTTTATTCACATGACTCCGTGCTGCGATCCAGGTAACATCGCATATCACAAACTCGGTAAACTCGACTGAGTTGATAATCAGAATCGTTTTGGATTTCTGAAAGCGGCGCAGGATTATTTTGGAGTTCTCAAAGCGGCGAATGAATTCTGAAGCGGTGCTTACGTGTTTTTGGATTTTATTTATTTAAAAAACCCTAATTTTCCAAAACAGGGCTGGATCCGGGTCGGGTCTACTTATTTAATTCTGATTTATTATTTTTTAAAAAGAGAATTATGTGACACGATTAGAATTCTCATTAAACTAAAATCTTTTCATTCGATTCCAGCCTTCCTAAAGCGATAATTTGCAGCCCTCTTCCTCAATTCTGCAGCCTTCTTTCTTCCTCAGTAAATTCACTAACCGTTACAATTTTTAATCAATTATTCAGCATAAATTCTATTATCTCATTCACGATTGTTCGAATGTATGGTTATTATCGTTAACTTATGAATTTATGGTTATGACTTTGAACTTATCATTTTTATATATGATCAATTTAGAGCATATGTATGTAATTCTACATATAAAAATATATTTTTCTACTAATAGTAAAATCTCACTATCCGTGTTACGATCCTCGAGTTACGATTTTTGAATCCTCTACCGATTTTGAGTAAACTCTCGTTTTTGTCAAACATTGACAAGCATTTATATACTTGATTGATATAATCTGAAGAGGACTATGTTCTTATCATGATCCTATAGTTTTGGGATCAGATCTAATATCCCTTAACTACTGTAACTATTACGGCTAATGATAAGGAAAGGTTACCAACAAATCTGATTAGAATCAATATTAATATCGCAACTGATACTATGTTAGCATTAATACTGTCTCCGAAGCTTATTTGAGTTTCATGCAAACAGGGCAGCTGCAACTGCATTGGCTGAAAGGCATGCAGATGGTTCATTGCCTGTTGAAGACTTTAACATAGAAGTTGAAGATCAAAATGGACAGAAAGTACGCTTAGGAACCGAGCTTGATCAGAGGTATAAATTGTTGTGGCATTTTCATGCATCTAGATGGAATTAGTTTTTTTTTAGTGGGGGGATTTTAACTATGAAAGGACAATATACCATTTTGACTGTTGAAGTGATAGTCAAGTTTTCATTTTGCAGGGCAGTGATGATGGGACTGATGCTTCATGCAAAGGGGAAGCGTCTTATCAAAGGGGGAAATTACAAAGATGCACTTGAAGTGCTTACTATGGGAGAGGTCAGTTGCTTATTATTTTAAGGCAAATGCTAACTTGGGCACAATTTTAGGAGCTCATTATAGAAATATTCTCTTAAAACATGTGTCCTTGGTGAACAAGTTAGCAGGATCTTAAGATATTTATCTTGGTATGGGTTATAGGTTGCTGCAAACGTATTTTTTAAATCGGTGTAGAAGCAAATTAATTTTAGCAGTATAACTAACCAATGTGCTCAATGTAATATGAGGATAATGCACTTGACTTAATTGTATGTTGAAGTTAACTCTTTCATTAGGGTAAAAATCCAACGAGTTTTCAAAGTTCAAACGTAACTTATTTCCTATCTTTATAAAAGTTTTGTTGAAAAATGTTTTTGGTATTACTTTAACTAATAATTAATGAAGTTCCACGTTTACCCCCTCTTCTATCTAACTTTCTTTTTCAATAAAACTTTTTCGTTAACCAACCATCTATTCAACAAGGTTAAGCTATCACGATACATGGAAGGTTTTTTATGTTATATCTCAAACATGTCTCCTCTTGCAAGAACCCTTTTGGCTTAAAGTGTTGACAATGCACAATCCCATCTACCTTATACTGAAATTCAACTTTAATTAGAAGGATGTGGGCGGCAGTGGCAAGGATCCACTTGGTCGAAGAGGCTTTAATACGATGTTATATTGCAACATTTTCAATAGCTTGAACTGTTTGATGTTTTTATTTATTATATCTATGAAAATTAATTTATTCAAAAGCTTTTTTCATGCCGTTAATCAAAGAATTCCATATGAAATTTATCTTGCAGGAGGCATTCTCTATTTGTGATCCAAAAGTCATTGAGGTGAGTAGTCCAATTTATAGATTATATTTTCATTTTGACATATGACAAAATTTACCTGCCAATTATTTATTTAAGCTGCATATTTATTTCACCTGAACTGTTTATTAGCTGTCTTTATAAATAGTCACCGCCAGTTTATTATTAATTGGAAAAATCCCCTTGGTAGCAACTCTGCATAACTTTGAGGGTCTACACATCCCAATGCCTAAATTGAAGTCCCCGACACTTTTTATTTGACTAAATGCTCTCGTCCTTTCCCCTATTCCATTATTTACATAGTGTTATATCTTACTCTCTAACTACTCAAGTCCACTAACTATCTAATTGAAACTAACTAACTAATGGGATTATCTAACATTATTTGTTCTGTTTTCCCTCAAGTCTCATTTACAGCTGAAATAGTTCCCCAACCCCAAAAATGAGCTTGTTGTAGACATGCATTTTAAAGAAGCTGTTTGAAACACCTGAAGAAACATTTGTACCTAAAATAGCTAGAGAAAATTATATGACAGACAAGTATCCTGAAGAAACAATTTTACACAATAGTGTTCGGTTCTGGGAATTCTTTCTTACTCAAAGATAGGATCCTAATAGAACATTATTGATTCCAATTTTCTTTAAAGATAACTTTCCACAGAATTTAGCTCATCCAAAGTGAAGGATTCACTTTAGAGTGGAAAGTGTGGAATATATATTACCTTTCATAAAAAATTAAAGGAATGGTTCTTCATATTATATTTATGCATGAATTTTCTCCATCTTTTGGTCTTTGATATTTCAGTTGTCTAATTGTTCTCTTCCCCTTAAGAGGAGCCAAATTCTTTTTCGCATGTCTTCCTAATCTCTGAAATTAATACAATTTATGTTTATTCAGCTTATTGACAATGTCCCAATACTGCAAATTGACATGGTATGGTGCTACTTTATGCTACGGGACATTAGATGGCTATCGGATGCAGGGAAGCGCCTTGAAATGGCTAGGGCAGGAATTGGACGTGCTCATGGGAAGGATTCTCTCCGCCTTAGACTCTTACAAGGTGGTCGCTATCCAGAACTTGCATTGTGAGTTATTTCGCTGCACTGTTTATCCTTTTTTCTGCCTTTGAAATTATGAAACTACTGGAATGCAATTAAAAGTAGATTAGTTATCAGTATTGTTTGTCAACTTTTAAGTTGGCTGAATTTCTGTACATAGGCATTTGAGACTAGAGCTTCTTGAAGGGGTGGTGGCATTTCATACTGGCCAGTTGGAAAAATCAAGCCAAGCATTAGCTTCTGCAAAAGTAAAGTTTGTTCAGGTGGGTTGAAGTATTATAGCATATTGTGATAAATTGAGTAAGATAAAAATCAACATTTACACATGTTCTAGCTGTTGGTTTCCTTTATTGATCTCGCAATAGTTGGTAGAAGTCTTATATGTCATAGTCTCTAAGATAGAGATCTGAAAAAAAATCAACATTTACTGATTTTTAAGGTTCCGTTATTAATTCAGCATTTTTCTGCTTTCAGATTTTTTTATTATTTAAAATTGATTGATATATGGCCAGTTTTGTTTAATTTTGTACGCCCATGCTGCCTCATTTTCTCTTTCAAAGAAGAAAAGGAACATATAGTCTTGGCTGAATAGTATGGCATATTACATACTTCAATTTTTACTTTCCTTCTATACCATGAAGGGGAGAACTGATGCGAAGCTTGGAGTTGTCGTGTGATTAGGAGCTTATAGGGTTGAGTCATGGATTCATTGTTTTGAAATTGTAAAATAAGACTGCTGCCAACAATAGGCTCATAATGAGCCCGACTCTCCTATAAAATGTTCTGTTGTGTTGCAGCTGCAAGTGCCAGATGAAGCTTTATCACTTGTCATGAGCATGGGCTACAATCAACGTAATGCAAAGAGAGCATTGCGAATGAATAATCAAGATGTTGGGGGTGCCATTGATTTCCTTGTTGAGGAGAAGGCAAAGAAATTGCAAAAACAGGAGGAAGATTTAAAAAGAAGAGATGAAATTAGGTGGGTGCAACTTGATGTTTATTGACTTTTTATTTTCTTTATCTCGGTTTCTGAATAACATTTTTTCAGGGAGCAAAAGAAGTTTGGAGTGACCCCCTTAAAAAAGGCCGTGGATCTGGAGAGACTGAAGGAATTGATAACTATTGGGTAAGTGTTATTTTGGTGTTCTATTGGATCCATTGGTTTCACAAAACTTCATATTTACTATTCTAGTTAAACTTTACACGGCTATTCTGGTAGGTTTGAAAAGGAGCTTGCTGCTGAAGCCCTTAGAAGAAATGAAAACGATACTCAGAAAGCATTGGATGATTTGACGAATCCAGAAACCAATTCTGATTTACAGGTAAAAACATGTCTTAACTGAATTCCATGCACCGTTAAACAATATTATAACTTACTTTACTCAACACGAAGGTTAACATCGAGACAAGGAAAAGGAAAAGACAGAAACAAGCAAAAGATTCTGCAATTGAGAAAGTTGTACAAATGGGATTTGAAAAATCAAGAGGTACACAAGTTATTTAGATTTTAGGCACAATAATTTGTTTAAGTGAAACCTAGTTAGAAGAGAATTACAATACAGGGGTGTTCTGTTTTGTTCTCATTTCCTGCTTCTTTGCAGTGATTGCTGCTTTTGAGGAAAGCAGCAAGTTAGATGAAGTATTGCAGAGACTGACAGCACAACCTGCGGCGGAGAATATGCCACCTCAAGTGAATTCAATTGCTGCTTCTCATGGCAGTGCAAGTTCATCTAACCCTTTACCTGACAATGTTAGTTCTGATATTTTAGACCTAATGAATGAGGTTGAAGATCACAAAAAAGCTGAATCAAGGGACGTGGAGATGGAAGACGAGCTCTCGGCAGATATAGCTAATGGTGATGCCTTCGCCGATTATGACATTGAAGTTAATATAGAAGGGGAAGCCATAACTGAGTACCTGTCTATGGTTGAGTCAGCAGGCATTACTTCCAAATAAGGACAATGATTTGAAGACTAATACTTGGTTGATGTAAATAGCAGGATTATAAAGACAATGAATGTGTTTCTGCTCTTTGCAAATATGAGCTTATGTAAATATTTGGATGGATACATTTGTGCTCATTCTCTGGAGTATTAATGATAATTAGTCCATGAAATATTAAACACTTAATTTGCTTTTGAACTAGCTAAATAAATATAAGGGAAAAATTTCAAAAATGTTATGTTTGGCCAAGTCTTGAATGAAATAACAGTTTTAACAGCTTGACTGTTCTTAATTTTAATGGCAATTTATTGTTTTAAACTTGTGCGAATTTAGAATCTCATACTCTTCAACAAATGCCTATTTTGCTATAACTAAGAATCAATTTTTTTTTTTTGAATACGAAAGGGATTTCAATTGATATGAATCTGTGTGAATCTTTTCCGGATTCATTTCAATGAATCACATTAATTAATGCAGTCAATTGACCATATTTCTTTTATCATTTGATTTTCCTCTTGAATGATTATGAGGTTTATACATGATATATTAATGTATATTTTTTTTTAGCAAATTTTACTCGAAATTATTTTTTATTTATCATCTATCATTTCTTTCAAATTCTTTCTATCATGTATCTTTTTAAATTATTATTTTTTAGCTGAACAAAGCCCAATATGGTTATTTTTTAGCTGAACAAAGCCCAATATGGATAAGATCCAAGTGTTAGGTCCAATAAAGTGAAATCCATTAAAATTGTTCATCATATATGATCATATATAATTGACATACGAAAAGCACAAGGGACACACTTTTTTCAAACTTACACTTTATCTATTGTCAAACTCTTTAACTGACTTGGCGTTGGAGTGCTAATTTTATAGTTCCACTCCCACATTGCCGTGTTGAAGATCCACACTACCGTATCAAGACTCCACCACTACGAATCAATTACAATTTTGGTTTCAGTACATAATAGTGTCGCCATTTGTGAGAATCGATAATTGATTCCTTCTAAATCACACGATCAAATCTCGTTCGATCCAGGTTGCTACAAGATTGCGTCAAGATGGAGAAATTAACCTTTGACATCACACCAAAGAACTCTGTCCCGATCTCACGCCACTTCGAACCTCCGTCATCGATGAGGTCCATGGGAAAGCGTTGTGCAACGAAGATCCTCAATTACAAGACCTCCTCCAAGTGACGATTGATACCAAATTACGAAGGGAATATATATCGATCTTAGAATTTTGAGAAAGCGAAAAGGTGGATGAAATCCCTAATGTTGCGCTACCGTTGATCATTGCAGCCAGCCTAACAAATCTTGCCATATCTGGCCTTCTTGTAGATGATGAAAGTTCATGTAATGTTCTGTATGTCTAAACGCTCGTGAAGCTAGGGCATTGTCAACAAGATTTGGATATGTGCGATGACAGAAGCCTCCTTGCATTCAACGATTTCATAACTAACCCCTGTGGATTATTTGGTCTATCGTGATCACTTGGAAAACGAGAAGATGAAAGAAAGGTAACTCTTCGCTTCCTTATATTTCTGTTTAAAAGCGCTTTCAGCGGCATCTTTGGGAGATCTTTCGTAACAGCGTTAGACTGAGTGGCTTCCCCAATCCATCTCAATGTGACATGCCATAGTGATGTCGGGAAACCAATTGTCCTTGATTCCTACTTAAGGGAAATAAGCCGTCCCCATGATACACTATTAAGAAACCTCCTCGCCACCACAACGATGTCAAAAAAGGCTTAGGGAAGAACACTAGTCAGAGCATTGAGGCAGATTTCAAATGGAGTCTTTGAGATAATTAACTTGACCACAATCTTGCCTGGCTATTAAGGATATGGGTTGGACTCCCATCCAGGGTGAAGAATATACTAATCGAATATCTTATGGCTAACGTAGATCTCTTTGTTGCATCCCCTCATGAAATGCTCGACATCGACCCGATTGTAGCCTATCATCATTTGAACATCGATCCTAATGTTTAATATGCATCTCAACGAAGAAGAAGGCAATCCATGGGAATCCGTAGCTACAATCAAAACAGTCGATATTGTGTGTCTGTCCTTAAAAACTTAAAGTGGTCCTTTATATAGGACTTGGGAATTCTAAATTGCCATGTAAAATTTCCCTTTCCAATTATTTGGTCGTTGGAATTGTTTTATCTGTATGAATTCTTATCCGTTCATTCCTTATATTGATCCTTATCCTTTATTCTTTATACAGACACAAATGTGGTAATATCTTTAAGAACATTCTATGTGGTGACATAGCATCACAATATTCTTCATTAAGGCACAAGTGTTCAATTCATCATATAAACACAAGTGGCCTGTTGTGTAGAATACAAGCTTAAATCTACAAGTAGAGCATCTAGTGTACTCAAATATAATACCCAACAAAATGACTTAGTTCAAGTAAAACTACTATTAACCACCTAAGTTACAAGCGATGAATCTAATTATTTGGCACTTAAATAACTAACATAAGTGGAGTTACCATTTTTCCAAAAAAAACAAAGTCATTATGGATGAATATCATCAAGAAATGCTAATAGAGTTATACTCTTTAGACAAAGATCAGTTGATAGTTATGGATAGAATCAAGAATTCAAAGTAGAGGATGGTCATAGTCTATATCAAGATAGTCAAGCTCAAATAATTCACTTAAGGTAAGTTAGTTTGGAAAAGTATTTCTTAGTTGGGATCCTAAGTTCGGGAAATGATCGTCCAATTTGGAAGGTTCCTTCATGGTTAGTAAAACTTATAACGGAGGAGCTATTGACTAATTAACATCAAACACATATTGTTTAGAAGAAGTGTCAATGAAAACATTTAAAGAAGTACTACCCTATTATCTATTAAGAGTGGCATTGATACAACTATTGCCATTGTCTATTAAAAGTGGCATTGATACAGTTGTTAGTGCGTGAGGCACTTTTAATGAGGAGAAAATAGAGAGAATAAAGGAAATAAGGATTATATTATTGAATTGAATTGTACAAATAATGATACAGACTATGACTATTTATATACAATCCTGATTGGGCTTAGGCTTACACAACTTGCAGTATATTTAATATTATTAGATTAGATTATATTTAATATTATATTAATAATATCAATCCCAATAATATCTCAACAAATCCCAATTATATCTCAACATACCCCCTATAATGCAAGTTGTCGAACAACTATAAAAATAGTCAACCTGAACTATTCCTAATTTCTTTCTCAATTTTAGGAATATGTCGATCTTCAATCCTTTGGTGAAAATCTTGGCCAACTGTGTTTCACTCGAGCATTCCTAACTTCAAGTTCACCTCGATTACCTTTTCCCTCAGGAAGTGAAATCTAGCTTCGATATGCTTACTCCTTCCATGCAGAACTGGATTCTTCGCCAAATTTATGGATGACTTGTTGTCGATTTGCAACACAAGGGGTTTCTTCACTTCGACCTCCATTTCTTTAAGTATTGATTGGATCCGAATTGTTTGACATGCAACATAGGATCCTGCTATATATTCAGCTTCACACGATGATAATGCCACCACAGGTTATTTCTTCGAACACCATGAAATTGGAGCATCAAATACTTGAAAGAAATATCCAGTTGTGCTTCTCCGATCTTCCTTATCTCCGAACCAATCATCATCTGAAAAGCAAGTAAATTTTTCTTATTCGTCTTCAGAGTCTCTTCGAAATAGAATTCCATAGTCTATTGATCCTTTTAGGTATCTTATAATTCTTCTTGCAGCCTTCATGTGTGACACTCTTGGTTCACTCATGTATCTGCTCACTAATCTGACTGCGAAACCTATATCAAGTTGACCGTTGCACACATATCTCCGAGATCCGATAATTTTCTTGAACAAAGTTACATCGACTTTGACTTCCTCTCCATGCTTCTCCAACTTCAAGTTTGTTTCGACAGGTGAGGATGCAAGATTCGAATCATCCATTCTGAATCTCTTGAGTATCTCTTTGACATACTTCCTTTGATGCAACACCATACCTTGCTTTGGAATTTGAAATTCCATGCCTATGAAATAAGACAATTTTCCCAGATATGACATTTCAAATTCCTTCATCATCAGCTCTTTGAACTTCAACAAGTTCTCCAAGCTATTTCTAGTTACCAGCAAGTCATTGACATATAAGCAGGTGATTGTATTATCTTGTGCCACAACCTAAACATAGACACCATACTCATATTTGCATTTGACAAATCCTAATTTGACTAAGTATGATTCAATCTTCTTGTTCAATGCCCGGTGCCATATAGAGACCATAGAGTGCTTTATGCAACTTATATACTTTACTCGCTTCCTTCTGAATCATAAAACAAGGAGGTTGTGAGACATAGACCTCTTCTTCTAAAGGACCATTCAGAAATGCTGACTTCACATCTAAGTGAAATGTCGACACTCAAGCCTTGATTGCATGCCAATGCTACCATTAGTCGAACAGTCTCCAATCTTGCTACTGGAGCAAATACTTCAGAGTAGTCGAGCCTTACCTTTGAAGAAATCCTCAAGCTACTAATCTTGCTTTATGTTTTTCCATCGACCCATCGTCATTGTGTTTCTGTTTGAACACCCACTTTACATCGATAGTTGTTTTGTGCTGGAAATTCGACTAACTCCCATGTGTTGTTTCGCTTGATTTCTTGTAACTCTTAGACCATGGCTAACTTCCATGGTTAAATCTTTAAATCCTCGCTATAGTTGATTGGTTCAGCACCTGCAAGTAAAGCAAAATGAACTAATTATCCATCTGGTGTGACTTCATCATCACAATCTACTTCATAATCTTGACGTCTTGCTGGAAGAATTCAAGTTCTTTGATGTCTTTGGCTTGTAGCAACCACACCTTCTTCGACTTCGACCGTGTCAGGAATGTTGGAAACTACTTCGACTTTGAATGAAGTTTCGACAATTGCATCAACTTCGACTTCAACTGTTTCTTCTTTGAAGTCAGAGATCATCAATGACCTGTTGATTGAATTACTCAAATTCCAATCCTAGGCAGAATTTTCATCAACCACAATATCTCAACTCAACAAAATCTTTGCATTAACTGGATTGAATATCCTACCAGAATCATAGGTTCATTCTTGTCATCAAGCTTCCTTCTTCTTGCATCACGAACATGTTTGTAACACATAGAGACAAACACCTTTAGATGATTCACTGATGGTCAATTTCAACTCCACATTTCTTCAGGAACCTTATTCTTCAACTTCTTGGTAGGTCACCTATTCAGGATATAAATTGCAGTCAAAACAACTTCATTCCATAAGGACTTTGGCAGATTCTTCTGCTTCAGCATGCATCTCTCCATATCCAATATGGTTTTGTTCCTTCTTTCGGAAATTCCATTATGTTGAGTAGTATAAGGAGCAGTTACCTCGTGATCAACATCATGTCTACACATAATTCTTCTAACATCTTGGATGTGTATTCACCACCTCCATCTGTTCGCAGAATTTTGATCTTCTTTTCACTCTGGTTTTTGACAAGTATCTTGAATCTCTTAAAGATTGCAAATACTTCGTTCTTTCTCTTAATCACATAGATCCATAGCTTTCGACTAAAATCATCGACAAACAAAACAAAATATTTTTTCCACCAAAAGTATGTTCTTCGAATAAACCACATACATATGAGTGTACCACTTCGAGTATTCAGGATGATCTCATTGGCATAGTCTAAGCAAAAGAATTTCTAGATTTCTTTCCGACTAAAAAACCTTCATATAATTTGTTAGGCATCTCAAGACTTGGAATACCAGTCACTATATCTTGAGTAATCAGTTGATTGAGTGATCGAAATTTCAAATGTCCAAACCTCAAATGCCACAACCAACTATCCTTGTGGTCGACAACAATTTTTAGACATTATACTTCAATCAAACTTACCATGGTCTTAAACATCTTGTTCTTCGACATAGGAGATTTCAAGACCAAATTATTCTGAGTGTCGAACAATTTTAAAACTCCATCTTTCATGACAATTGAGAAACCTTTTTCGACCAGTTGTCCAACACTTAGCAGGATGCACTTCATACCAGGTACATAGATCACATCTTTGATCATAGCTTTCCTCATTAATCATGTGAAAAACTATGTTGCCAGTACCTTCTACTTGCAACGAACTATTATATGCAAGTTTTACCTTGCTCTTCTTCGATTCGCCGAAATCTGCCAACAACACCTTTTGATCAGTCATGTGATTCGAGCATCATGAATCAAGGAACAAGATCTTGAATTCGACATGTTTATCTGCAACTGTAGCCATAACTACCATACCTTCAGAATCATCTGAATCTTGGCGTGCAAGGTCCACTCTTTCGTCCCTGCCTTTTGTAGATCCATTGTCTTTCATGTACCAACAATGTTTAGACAAGTAACCCCACTTCTCGCAGTGATAGCACTGCACACCTTTACCTTGCTTATCTTCTTTGTCCTTTTGATAGTTTCCTCCTCCTCCTTTCGAGGATTCAGAAGTTCTATCTTCGACCTGCTCCTTGCGAGAGTTTGACTAATGCTTCTTGCCTTGAGTCTTTTCGAATTTGCCTTTGAATTTGTTGGAACCGCCATTTTTTTCCATGACTAAGCCTACAAAGCTTGTATCGAATCTTTAATTCCTTTCCTTTCGACAATTCTAATCTCATGTGCCTCCAATGAACCAATCAAATATTCCAATTTTAGGGTTTCCATTTGATTGGATTCTTGAGTAGCTATGATAACATGATCAAAGTGAGAGGTCAAAGTACGCATTACCTTCTTAAATATCATCTTATCAGTTAGGGTTTCACCATAACCCTTCATGAGATGGACGAGTTTCTGCACCTTCGACACATACTCTGCAACCTTTTCGTTTTCTCGCATCGACAATAGTTCATATTGTCGATGCAAGGTCTGCAACTTAACAACCTTGACTTTCTCACCTCCTTCATAATATTTGACAAGAATATCCCATGCCTTTTTCGCCGATTCACCACGAGAGATTCTGCCAAAATTTGCAGTAACAATCGCTGTTTAAATGCAATACGCAGCCTTGCAATCCTTCTTCATGGCTTCGACGTGGGCAATTTTTTGTGTGTCAAATGCATTTGCAGCCAGCACAAGAACTCCATTAGTAACCACTTCTAGGGCTTCAAGAAAGCCAAATAGAGATTGCATCTGTTTTCTCCTTTGAATCCAATTCTTGTCGTCAAGCATTGGAAGCGAATTCAGAATGCCGTTAGTATCGTTCATCTTTGCAGCGATTGATTCACGTTCCTTGGAAACACGATCTCTAACGTGAAGTTCTCAAGAACAATAACCAGGTTCTGATACCAATTTGATAGTGCGTGAGACACTTTTAATGAGGAGAGAATAGAGAGAATAAAGGAAATAAGGATTATATTATTAAATTGAATTGTACAAATAATGTTATAAACTATGACTATTTATATACAATCCTGATTGGGTTTGGGCTTACACAACTTGGATTATATTTGATATTATTAGATTATATTATATTTGATATTATATTAATAATATCAATCTCAATAATATCTCAACAACAACTACCACGAGATCAACGTGATAAGGTGTATCATTGATTCCCCATCGAGAATAGGTGAAGTTAACGAAGAAGACGACACAACTTACTTGCCTCTTTAGTAGCAATACACAATTTCTTCAAAACACGAAGGAGAGGATTTTTCTTGACCTCAAAAAGAAAAGAAAGACAATTGATTAGCTCAAATTTATTTAGTCACATTTCAACTTAACAGAAATGAGAGAGTATGCCTTCGTAGCCAGTCTCCAGCGGTTTCTAGGAGCATAAGAATCTGAGACACTTCTTAAAATCAAATACCAATGTTGTGTTAGTTTATTATAGCTAGAAAATCTAAAAGGGGTTAAATATATTTGAAAAGTTAGAGTTTATGTAGAAGTTAAATTTAAATTTTTATAGCTATTACATGTAATGAAAGCTTTGTACTCGCCAGAAATACAAATGCAAAACACGAATTTACACATCAATAACTGTTAAGTAAGAAAACAGTAATTCAAGTGATGTAGTTGGTTACCACGGAGGTGTAATCAATTAAAAGCATGTTGATCAGTGTATTTTAATGCACATTCTTTTATGTTTGTACTTACGCGTTTCCATACTTTGTTTTGTTTATTTTTATGTTTTATTGTGTTTTCATATTCCACTTTATTTTTACCTATAACTGATTTTCGTATTTTATTTTCATCATTAGCAGCTTCTAATAAAATGATCATAATTGGAGCTTCGAGAATCGGATCGACGCGTTCTACTAATCTCCGGAAAGCTGAGAGAAAGAGCTACAACTTTCATATTGAAGCCAGAAGCTGATTCAGATTGTAGATGCCTCAGAAAAGTCATTGACGTTTCAGTCATAAGAAACAATTAATTTTGGACCGATTTTGGGCCGGGTTTTCATGTTTTTGACCCAGTTGGGTTATGACCCGAATTCCTTATTTTTCCCTTTTACCTAGGCAGGAATGGTATTGTTCATTCACCTTCAATTTTCACGATAAAAAAATACTCTTTATTTTTTTACGATTCATGGAGAACTAATCCAAAGGCAAATCATGTTACTTACGGGTTTTATAGCTTTGAGGTTATTCTAATACTAATTTAAATTTGATTTTTGTTCAATTATTTTCTATGAAATCATTTTATTAATTTGATTGCAATTGTTTTCTTAATTCGTATGTGTTCATAGGATAGAATTGATTAAATTCGATTGTATGCATGTTCCTAAATTTAATTGCGTGTTATCGCGTGCTTAATTCGTTAGCTCGTCATACTCTTAACAGTTTGCTTAATTAGGTAAACAAGAACATAATACGTATGATTTTGATAAGCGCATGTTTGATTGGTCTCATAATTGAATGGGATCGAAGCCGCTTAGGGATTGGTGTTATTATAGTCGATGATAAGTCGGAACCTAGATCAGTAGGATTAGCCGTTTAGCTTATTTTGATAATCACTTAATTTAATATGTTTGTTAAATCGAACCTTGAACCAACCCCCACCATTAATCGTTACTGTTAGTTAATATAATACAAGAATCCTTGCGATACGACTCGAGCCATTGACGTTATCTACAGTTTTAAAAATCACTCGTTTTTTATCTGCGCGCGACAACGGATCAAATTGGCGCCGTTTCCAGGGATTCTTATCGTTATTAACTGATATTAGAGTCATAGGTTCAGTGTTCTCGCGTTTAGGCCCTAGTTTCCTCACGGTTTTGGCCAATTCGCGTTTAGAGTCGAAAAATCAATTTTTGGAAAAATTGTGTCCGATTGTAAAACTTTTTTGCATTCTGGGAGCTCAAAAATCGTGCGATCATTACTCCCTTAATCTAAAAGAGTTAAGTTATATTTCCCTCAATTTCCCAAATTCATCGTTTTTTTTATTTTTTATGAATTTTTTACTGTTTTCATAGTTTCGAAAAAATCCAAAAAAAATTCTAAAATTCTTATTTCATCTAATTAGATTAAATTTTGTGTTTTTAGATTTTTTTTGAACTTATTTTAATCGTGTTCCTTTATACTATTTGTTTCTGACTGTTATAAGATATTGTTGGCATTTTCGCATTTGTTGCTGCATTGCTTAAATGATTCTGATTATGAACTTGATTTTGATAACATGGCTGATCACAGAACACTAAGGCAACTAGATGCTCCTGATGTTAATTATAATGGTTTATATATTGAATATGTTGATGTTGTTGTTCCTTTTGAATTGAAATCTGGTTTAATACACTTGTTGCCAAGGTTTAGTGGTCTTGCAGGTGAGGATCCACATAAGCATCTGAAAGATTTCCAAGTTGTTTGTTCTATGCTTTGAGACCTAAAGGAATAACAGAAGATCATATCAAGTTGAGAGTTTTCCAATTCTCACTTGAAGGTGCTGCAAAAGATTGGTTATACTAGCTTGAGCCGAATTCTGTTACAAGTTGGAATGATCTCAAAAAAGTATTCCTAGAAAGGTTCTTCCCTCCCCAAGTTACCACTTTTGCACCTTCACTAGAGGACCTTGTCAATTGGCTATGAATAATCTCCAATTTCAGCAACGAACAAATTCGATTATTCAGAATTTGCAGACACAGGTTGGACAACTTGTAACTTCAATACATGCCATGCAAGCTCAAGGATCAAAACAACTACTTGCCTAAACAGTAGTGAATTAAAAAGGTCCTAATGTAAGTGCGATTTCCTTGAGTTTCAGAAAGAGTGTTGAACCGGTTGAACCAGCACCAGAAAAAAATAAAGAGGTCGTTAATTCCATTTACAAACCTAATTATGAAATTGTTGATGACACTTATTATGATTTGTTTGCAGCTGCTGATTTTCCATTTTTTTTCTGGTTTTGATGATGTTTACTCATGTGTTGATTATACTAATTCTAACCTTTGTGTTGTATGTGCTGAGATTGATGTTGCCTTGCAGAAGTGAAGTTGTCGATGAAGTTGTTTATGAAATTGAACTTGACACTCCGGATGCCCCGAACACACCATCTATTAAACAACCACCTTCTTTAGAGTCTAAACTACTTCCTGAAGATTTAAATTATTCATCAAAGGCTGAATTTGAGAATAAAGAGAAATCATTGAAGAAACATAAGAAGGGAATTAGATGGACTTTGATTGACATCCTTGATATTATTCCATCATGTAATGTGCATCAAATCTCACTTTCAGATGAAGCAAAAGCAGTGAGGCATCCCCTTCAACCATTGATCCTTGATATTGTGACAAATGACATCACTTTCACGTGCGCATTCGAAACTTTTACTTTTCGGAGATTGTTCTTTGATCATGGAATAAAAGGTGAAGGCACTAAAACAAATTTCAAGGTCAATGGACACTACCCAAAGCTGCTCCATGAGAACCCTACTTTGGAAGGAGAGATTGTAAAAGAGTCCTCACTAGAAAAAGCTGCGTATGCAATCACCTATCCTCCTTGACTGCTCGGGTGAATTCTTTCCTTTCTCTCACTCTTACTGAAATATTTAGTTCTTTTCATTGAGGACAATGTATGTCTTAAGTGTGGGGGAGGGAACCATTTTGTTTTTGTTTTTGTTTGTTTGTTTTTGCTTGTTTTAAATAATAATAATGAAATTTGCACGCTTTTTTGTTGGTTATTTGCGACAAATATGAGTATTCTCTCCGTGCTTTGTCGAAAGACTTGTGGTGTGATGTAATTGATTCTTTTTGTGCATTCTTGGTATGTAGGTTTGACTAAGTGTTGAAAGTATTTTGGAGTACTTTTAGATTATCGTTTGCACATGGATTATTGCGATATCACGGCCGTTCTATAGTTTATGTTGTTTTTGAGTTAAAGTTACTTTGAGTTTGGTTTAAGATCATTCAAAGATTTAGTAGCAAAGAGTAAAATTAGGAAAGTTCTAAGGTTAAGAGAATGTATCAAGATTCGATTTCACCGACCTAACTTTGTATGTCAACCTATAAATATATATATATATATATATATGAACTTGTTAACGATCAATATAATTATGTATCGACGTCTATACCGTCCGTGTCAACAATGATATAGCTAGATTTACCGTATTGTTTAACGGCCGATTTCTCCACTTAAACAATACAAGTAACGTTTTATAAACCGATACAAAGTAAATATCAAACGTTAAATCCATGTCTGCAATTTATAGTTTGATAGATGATGAAATTAGGTCAAGGCACAAACATTGATGTCTCAAACATTTATACCATAGAAAAGCTTTAATAAACAAACTAAACCATCTATATTGATCATCACTTGTTCATACATAATATTCACAAGAAAAACATACAAAAGTAAAGGAAGATTACATCTTGTCTTGATACAAAAGAGATTTAGCTATCCATAGACATGGTAGCTTGCTCAACAAGGAAAGGATGAAGAATAACAAGCATCAACGGCGATTAATCGACGATCAAAGCTTCGAATCTTCACTTTCTCAGTTGCTACAGTAGACAATGGTGTATTGAGCTCTCAAAAGTTGGAATCCCCCCACAAAATATCTGATTTGATCCTTATATAGCATTTCTCTTTTCTTTCCAGGGCGCGTCGCGCCCTCTAGAGTGCTTTGCGCCAAGTCACTTGCAGATTAAACCACCCAAGCGCGCCACGCGCGCTTCGTGCCAAGTCAGTTTCAGATCAAACCGCCCAAGCGCGCCACACGCGCTTTTCTCTGCTGGAAGCGCGCAAAGCTCTGCCAGCCACACTTCAATCTTGGCCAAATGAAGCTCAAAGCTTTCAAAAATTGCCAAGACCTGCAAAATCATAACTAAAAAACATATTAACATGAAATAAAAGCTGAAATTATAAAACTACGAATAATTATATAAAATTAAAAGGAATTATACGAATACTCGATAAAATCGGTCGAAAGGTTCCACAAACTAAACTAGAAATAAACACAATTTGGCACCTAATAACTCTCCCCAACTTAAACTGCTGTTTGTCCTCAAACAAAACAATGATAAATTACCAGGAACACAAATATCAACAATGAACCAATCAAGCAAAAACAAGAACAATTGAATGGTTCAAATTCCAAAAGTACACAAAGATCAATCCTTACCAATTTCAATCAAAGTACCATGATCAAGATGTTAATCCTATATACAAATTCTATGTTAGAAATTCCACAAGCAACAGAAGTTCAAGAATGAATCACACCTACACACTTCTCCTTTGAGAGAACAAAAATGGAGGATCCTAACACTCACCAGACAATGACGCAAACATCCAGAATTAATTATGAAATCATCTAAGCAAAAGATATATAAAAAGTGTAAAAGCATGAATCACAAAGGACTTTAGGGCTGTAGCTTGGCTTGGTTAACAAGGAAGTGTCATATCTCACGACCATTGAAACGAATGTGTCAAAACCTAAGAGAGCATTCAATTACAATTCAATCATCACAACCACACTGTCATACCCCAAAATTTGCCCACCATAATTTCATGCAAGCATCAAAAGCTCAAGACTCAATTGAGTACACACTCTCCTAATCAAAGGCTCTTAAAACTAGGGTTTTGAATTTCTTGGTGAAAAAGGATAAGTCAAGGCCTCAAATGGAACCCATGGTCTCTCATATGCCTCAAAGGATCCTCATGCCAAGTTGCAAGCTCTAATTCATAAGGTTGCTCAGACAACAGTTCAAATAGTCAATAGTCAACTAGTTTGACCTAAAAGTCAACTATGATCAAAGTACAGTCAAAATTCCTGATTTTTGGTCAACATCCTCATTTTGAAGTATCATTCATCATTTGATCAAGGATTGATCATGATTCATCAAGGAAAGTTCAGAAATCAACAAAACCTAAAGTTTCTAAATTAGGGTTTTTTGACCTAAAGTCAACAGAACTTTGACCAGCCATAACTTTCACATGGAACATCAGAAATTTTCCATCAAAAGCTCAATTTGAAGGAAATTGAATTATATACAACTTTGTCTCTCACATGACAAGGCTAAAAATGCTTTATTTGAGAGATATGAATCAAGAGATTATAGGTCCTCCAAAAAGTCAACAAAAACACCTTTTGGGTCAAAGCTCATAACTTGCAAATGGAAAACTCAATTGAGATGAAACCAAAAGGGTCATTTAGAGGACACTCTAAGCTTTCTAAAATGATCAATAACACCTTCATAGGGTTAATATTGAGAGAGATACGCATTGGTAAAGTTGGGAAATTTTGGAAAAGTGCATGAAGTGCAAAATGAAGAATTTTGATCTTTTGAACCCATGGGCCTAAATTTTGGTCTTGGAACATGATCTTAAGCTTATCCCGCGTCCATAGGCCCATTCCATTATTTTTATTATTATTATTTCTTTAAATATTGATTTTATTCATTTAAAACCCAAATTAAATCAAATAAAATAGTTAAATAATGAATTAAATCATAGGGCTTTGTTTTGGATCATATAAAGGCCCGAGAAACACCTTGAGGACCAAGAAATTTCGTTGGTGCATGGCTTTGAATTTTATTTTATTTATTTTTTGATTTTATTCAATTTAAATCAAGATAAAATAAAATAAGCATCAAATTTGTGCATGATTTGATTTTTCCTATCAAAGATTATTCTTGGAGCTCAAGAAAATAATATATATTTGATTGAAAAAAGATTGAATAAAAATAGGAAGTTTTTATGAGATTTTCAATCAAATTTTTTCAATATTTCTAAATGATCAAATTACATAATTTCTTTCCAACTTGGTTGACCTAATCTTCTCTTATATATATGGCTAGCATATTCAGAAAGAGGGGAACGAAAATAGGAGAAGAACACTAGGGTTTCAAGAGAACAAAGATTTCAAAGAAAGGTGCAACTTCAAAGCATAGGTTCAGTAGAGGGGTTCATCCTTGCCTTCATCAAATCTCAGAACGCGTGGAGGAAGGGTCACACCAAATCACGGTTACATCATTCTTTCAAGTCTCCAATTTTTCATACATGCATTATTATTGAGTTTTTTATGTCTATTTATGATCATGATGCTATATAGAACTGTTTTGGACCACCACTCGTGAGTTTTCACGTAGGATAAAGATTACACCATTGTTAGGGCATAACTTGGTTTCATCATCGGGTTCTAATTTCCAGGGCTTTTCAGACCGAACGAAAGTCATATTCGAACTCTGGAGGTTCCATTATGTAGATCTGGGCGCCTTGGTTGTTTTGTTTTACGTGTATTTTTGAGTTTGATGTTTTTGCAGAATTCGAAGGAAAAATCCGCAGGAATTTCCAAAGGAAATTCCATTACAGAATCCGCAGGAAATCTGGGTTCAGATGTTGTTGAGGATGATGAACAGTGGGGAACACGCGTGGCGCAGGATCATTCGTTGGTCAAATTTTCCACTCCCTCTCTCTTAGCGTGATTCGTCAGTCAATATACTCATAGTCTCTCTCTCTTTCTCATTCGCTGAATAGATGCATGTGGGCCCAGCGTTAACTTGTTTTTTGAATTCCACTAATTGAATCACGTTTTCTATTTATTTGTTTAAAGTTCACTTATTGTCAAGTAGTGATTGCAGCACAAATGGCGTGGAACAATGTTATCAATCCCCAACGACCTGGGTTCGAACCCAGGCGTGTTGTTTTTTTCTATGAATTTCCTTGTTTCAGTTCCAGTGCTCACTCCCTCACTACGACCACTATGCACCTTTAGTGTATCACCATTGGATTAACATGAAGCACAGATCCAACGCACCTGAATATGCAGGACCACCATGCTCCCTCAGGACCTCTCCACACAGGATCCGAAGCTAAGATTTTTAATTTCTTTTCTTTAATTATATAATTCTTCTTAAATTATTTTGTTACTCATTAACTATTAATTAATTTTTTTTTCTTTCTAAAAACATATTAACTAAAAATAATGTTTTATTTTAATTATTAATCGAGAACTCGATTTTTTAAATCTCATCAAAAATTGTTTTTAACGTTTAAAAATTAATTGTCTTGCATGTTTTTTTTTTAAATAATTAACTTAAAACATCAAAATTAATCATTTTCGCACATAATTTTAAATCAATTATTTTAATTAGGATTATGATAAATAGTTCCTTCATACACTAATCCTATTACTTTCATCCTTGATTTTCAGGTCATCGAAGATTTGACGACGATTCAAGTTTATTTAAATATTTTTTTAATGTAATAATTAATTAGGTTTTTTTTAATTTCCGTCTTTTACTTTCCGCATACCCCCTACAGGTGTTTATTGTAAATCCCCCATCCCTAAACTTGTAATAGCGTAGGTCTTTACTTTCCGCACTTTAATTCCTGCACAATATTTATTGCGTGGTTAGTAAACTAGGGAGTGGCAAGACTAAAAGCAATCATTAGATCGCTAAATCAAAGATAAATATCTGAACATAATACACATAATTGCTACTCACACTCACCTTTAGGGTACCCCCTCTTGGTTGCCTTCTCGATCAAATAGTCAAGTCCCTCGAAGCGTAGGGATACCTTAGCTTGCTGCCTTCGATTCAAAATCACCATGTCCCTCCGTTTAAAGATCATAGTCCCTTCGATGTCGCCTTCAGTATAAATGATCTTGTCCCTCGATTAAATGGTGATAGTCCCTTCGATTTCTAAGGTATCCTTACCGGTTGCCTAAATGACTATTATATCCTTCCCTAAGACTACCTGCCCTCTTTATGGTAGGGACAGTCTTGAGGCGAACGATAATTCTCGATGACCCTTCGATGACCCGCACATCCAATTGAAAGACTTCCTGCCCTCTCATGGTATGGATAGACCCTTTCGCCCGAAAGACTTAAAGAATAAAAAAGACAATCTTAGGGTAGGTGTTCTTAAATGCTTGCTCACATTCAATTCAAAATTCAAAATGCTTTTCACACCTCCTTTTCGAATCAATTCAAAAAGGCTATGCTTATTTAGAAGCTAAAGTCCTTATTCAAAATCTTTTTCTAAACACACACGACACTTTTCAAACAACTCAAACGAACAAGTGAGCTAAGCAATTAAGAGCCCATGGATAACCATGGATACAAAGGGTGCTTACACCTTCCCTTTGTATAACCTACCCCCCGAACTCAAAATCTTTCAAAGGTCTTTCCTGTTCTTTTTGCCTTTCCTAGTTGGATAAAATAAAAGTCGGTGGCAACTCTTGCTTACCACAACATTT
Organism: Vicia villosa; assembly: GCF_029867415.1. Classification (NCBI taxonomy): domain Eukaryota; kingdom Viridiplantae; phylum Streptophyta; class Magnoliopsida; order Fabales; family Fabaceae; genus Vicia; species Vicia villosa. Next base: position 603,232 of record NW_026705136.1, on the reverse strand, counting down.
CTAAAAATCCAGTTCTCCCACTGTATTACAGAACTGGCGACTCTGCTGGGGACACTTATTTAAAGAGGGGTTACCTTAGAGCTAGTTCACTTTAATAATTGTTTGTTTACTTGCTTTATTTTTCAAGGTTGTTTTGGGTATTGAATGGAAGATGAATCTTATACCCGGATTCGAGTACACCTTAATATAGGAGCGGCATAGTCATGGAGACCTCCCTTGTGCAAGCTAAGGATTGGTCAATATGAGAGTTCGCGCTTGAGATAGGCCTCCACTGGTTATTATGTACCTCTTTTGCATGAGAGAGGTTTACGTATGTACCTTTGGGTGCGTCGGAGCTCAAGGATCTTTAGTCACCTTTAACCCATCCTGACTCTGTGGTGTCGTTTTTTTTACCTCCCCGTTTCACTTGGGAGGACGGCACGCTAGACCCCTCACACGAAATTTGGAAGGAGAATGCGCCCGTGGCGGGATGAATTTTATTTCAGTTCTTCCTACGATATCACACGAACTTTTTAATTATCCTACGAGTAGGAAAAGGGGAAAAAGATCTCAAGTAAACCCTAGGAGTTTGCTAAGTGTGGGGATTCACCTAGACTAGAAATTCTGGAGTCCGGGGGGTCAGTTATACATAGGGAAGAGTTTAAGCACCCTACATATCCGTAGTACTCTACGGGAACCTTCTCTGTGTCAATGTGATTGTGTTTGTTGCTTGTTATTGGGAAACTTTCTCCTTTGTGTTAGGAGAAGGAATTGAATTTTTGATTAAAAAGAAAAACAGACAGACTGACTATTTTTGGTATTTTATTAGCTCGCTGAGATTCCTTGTGAACCTCATGCCTACATATCCCTAATGGAAGTCAGAGCTTAATGTAGTTCGGGGAACTAATTAGGGAAATTAATGATTTTTGATGCCTTGCTTGAAGCTCAAGGTTGAAGCTTGAATTAAATCTCTGTTTACAGTAAAGAGACATGAAATCATCTTTACAGAGAGGTATTTCTACTATTCCACCACAAACATTTTTAAAGTGACAGAAAAGCTAAAAAAAAGTTTCATTAAGAGGGGGAGCCTACTTGGGTTGATCAAGTATGACAACCAACATGCCTCTTGAATGAAAGATTCTCAACCAAATTAGGGAAAAGGTCGTACAAGTCTGGGTGTGTTTCCAGAGCATGCCTTTCACGAGTCCTAAATGGGAGAATGTTTGAAATGATGATTTGTTTGAAATGATTGTTTGTTTGTGGTGAGATAAGAGAAATATCTACCTTTGAAGATGAGCTATGTCTATCTATTGTTTGAAAGATTTGATTTTCTAGCTGGCTTGAATGAGGCCCAAGCTTGAGGCTTTTGATTGATTTATTGACTTATTGAAAGATAACTCTACTGGGGAGAATTTAAACTAAGGAGTTTTTGTGTTCTATACAAAGCCCAGAATTGAGGCTGACTCTAGTTGGAGAGTGTTTATTTGATGGATTTTATTTGGTGTTTTGTACAAAGCCCAGAATTGTGGCTGACTCTACTTAGGGAGACTCTATTTTTGTGTGCCTTGTATGAAGCCCAAGGTTGTGGCTAACTGCTGAGGAAACTGAGTTTTTTAAGACTATGGATGACTCTATTTGTGTGCCTTGTACAAAGCCCAAGGTTGTGGCTAACTGATGAGGAAACTGAGTTTTTTAAGACTATGGATGACTCTAATTGTGTGCCTTGTACAAAGCCCAAGGTTGTGGCTACCTCTTAGCCGAGGAAGTTATTAATTTGTGCCTTGTATGAAGCCCAAGGTTGTGGCTACTCTAGCTAGGGAAATATTATTTTCTGCCTTGTACAAAGCCCAAGGTTGTGGCGGACTCTTAAAGAAACTGAGTATGGAAGACTTTATGGGGAAAAGATCCTTGAGATTAGGAATTTTTGACACAGGAAATGTGGTTTATCTGCCTTGTACAAAGCCCGAGGTTGTAGCTACTTAAAAATGAAAGACTTACTGAGGGAGTTTTATTCTGCTAGAGGATTTAACAAACTGATTTATTTTTATGTTTTTTGGAAGCTAACCCTTTCCAGGGATTTTGACTCAGCTGGAGAAATTGTCTATTAAAAGACTGGATTTTTGGAGGCTAACCCTTTCCAGGGGTTTTGACTCTTTTGGGGAATTTATCTTTTTGAAAGAATGAATTTTTGGATTTGAAGAAGTGATTTTGGAGGCTGACCCTTTCTAGGGGTTTTTGTTAAAATGAAGGAATGTGTGGAGGCTAACCCTTTCCAGGGGTTTTGTTAAAATAAAATGGCAGAAAGATTATCTAGTGGAGACTTCTTGTTTTAAAGCCCAAGATTAAGGCTGACACTGACTGAGGATAAGCAAATATGGATCCTAGACTCTGCTAAGGAAGATGGATGAAGATAAGGGTGACAGAGACTGTCCATGTCTCTCATTCCAAAAGGTGTACACAATATGAGATTGAGACAAACTTAGCTTGTTTAAAGTCTGGTTTAAAGAATGGAAGAAACTCACCAGGATAGGCTAAAAGGTAACTAAAGACTTTTTCCTATGTTTATAAGAAACCTGATGGGTCCTTGTATACAAGCTCAAGAGGAAGCTGGAAATGCTTTTAAGAAGCCTGTGGGTCCTTGTACAAAGCCCAAGAGGAGGCTAATCGAGGGTCATCGAGGGTCCTTGTTATAGCACAAGAGAAAGCTATGTGGTTTTGAAATTATTTTGGCTCTAAGCAAATGGGTAAGAGGTTTCACCGGGAATAATTCCTCTTTGGGTGGATGTGTCCTAGTTTTTGTTCTAAGGCTTTTGCCAGGATGTTTCACCGGGAATAATTCATCTTGGGGGTTTGAACTACAAATCTCTAGTTAGGAAAGAGCCTTCACCGGGAAGACATTCTCAATCCTAGGTCATATTCCTATAATATATATATGGTTTAACTGTACTAGGGTTTACACTCAGACGTAGTTCTAATATATATAAACAGTTCTATATTTGACAGTAATTTAAATAAACACTGTAAATTGAAAGCTTGTAAAGCCTAACCTGGATGGAGTGGAGGCCTTTGAAGAAGTATGTACAAAGCCTTTCCAGCAATTTTATTGATGACAGTTGAGTATTTATGATAAACAGTTAAGGGTTTTTGAAAACAGAAGAAGTGAAGATGGACAAAGGTCACATAGGTATTTGAAGAGTTTCACCGGGAATAATGCCCTTCAAATACCAGAAGAATGTTTTGAAAACAGAAAGAA